>NW_016809675.1:561724-586600 GCF_001698545.2 Rhinopithecus bieti
GGCTCACTGCAACCTCCGTCTCCCGGGTTCAAGTGATACTCCTGCCTCAGCCTCCCTAATAGCTGGGATTACAGGCACCTGCCAACACGCCTGGCTAATTTTTGTACTTTTGGTAGAGATGGGGTTTTACCATGTTGGCCAGTTTGGTTTCGAACTCCTGACCTCAAGTGATCCACCTTCCTCGGCCTCCCCACAAGGTATCTTTTTTTGGAGCCAGCTTTCCAAATTCTATCTCCACCTCCACTTTTGGCTCCTGCCCATCTTCAAAAGATAGGAAAATTAAAAGGACAGAATAAAGCACGCAGATTCGAACAACACCCTCCTAGAATGATCTCCAGCCCAGGCTTCTCAGAACTCACCTGTCCTTGAAATTGCCTCTGGGGCCAGGTTGGGGGTTTGGGGAGGGGGCCGTGAGGCAGTGGCTAGCAGTTAGAGCTCTGGGTCCCGACCTCTGTTTTGTTAAGAGACGTCCACTTTTTTTATATTTTTATATGAGAATGTTATGCATTATTATATGGTGAAACCCCATCTCTACTAAAAATAAATTAACTGGGCGGGGTGGCAGGCGCCTGTAGTTCCAGTGACTCGAACTACTAGTTCCTGCTACTCCAGGCTGAATCAGCAAAACCGCTTGAACCCTGGAGGTGGAGATTGCAGTGAGCTGATATCGCGCCACTGCACTCCAGCCTGGGTGACAGAGTGACTCTCTCTCCAAAAAAAAAAAAAAAAAAAAAAAGAAATAAAAGAGAAACGCCACGGGAAGACATCCCCGGATGAAAGGTCTTTCAGCATCCCAGCTCTCCAAAAACCAACTTAAACTACACTCTCCTGCTCCGCATTCCTTCTGTACCTTGAGTAATTGGCTAATAAATCTGAAACTAATTTGGTCTAAAGTGTTAATGGCTGGTAATGATTTAATGTGTTTCCCCACCCAGGGAACACATTTGCATTTTAATAGAGGTCTTACTGGCAATTTTCTTAACTCAAATGAATGACTCTGATGGTGGGCATTTGAGGTGCAGCAGGGACCAGGGACCGATTCTGGCAGAAGAACTTTTCCAGTATCCCTAAAATCACACCTTGTAGTCAGGCAGCCTAATATTATTATTATTGCCAGTAACGCCCGTGGATTTGCCTTTTTAGAAAATTTTCCTTTAATTGCGAGACTTGTATGTCAGTCAAGCACCCTTTTTGAGAATTGTCTTCTTTCATCCGTCGGCGTTGATGTCTGCTAAAATATATCCAGATTAGACCTCTCTGAAATAGAAACTTTAGTCATGTATGTGCCTCAGCACAAAACCAACAGGCAATGGTCCCAAAACAAAGGAGGAGGAAGCAAAACACCTTTAATATCACAAGTTAAAAAAGAGAAAAAAAAAAAAACAAAACACCATCACTATTATTATCTGTTTGTGAAATGTTTACTAGTTTCCCAATTAGAGGAAAAAGATGCTGCAAAGCTCGCCATCAAAAATAAACAAATCCTAGATCTTAAATACCTTCAGTATTCTAAAGTCCCTTCTTTCTGTTCCTTTTATTTCACTTACTATCTTTACTCCGCTAAAGAAATAAGGAAAACAAGGACAATTTCCCTGTAAGCAATTAGCCATTTCTGCATTGACATGGGAAAAAAATACTGTGAGAAGGGTTCAGAGTAGGAGTAGGTAGTCCTGCATCCTTCTGGTTTTATTTTTGACCTAAAGATGACTAGACAGTTCTGTGTGTGCCATCTACAAATCAAAGTGTTTTCAGTACTGGAAATGCATGGTTGGAAGTGACCGACGTTAAATTATGTCTCCCTCACTGAAGTGTACTCTCACCTAGATTTATCCTCAGCCAATTCTGAATGATGCTATTTGCACTGAGGATCATGAGTAGAGGTCAAGAGCTAATGGATTCGCAGACATTTGAGCCTGAAGAAATGAAACAGAAGAGGTTCACTGGTCTATGCCATCCAGCTTCAACCACAGTCAGTCCCACTGATTGACTTCCAAGGGCATTGCCTAATGTTTTCTTCATGCCACGGAATATGCATTTTATGGCATTTCTCCTGAGAAAATCTCTTGTAGACTTTCTCTGTAGGTTCTTAGGAAACCACATATTTCAAATCACTGACTTGAGTTTAAAACTTTACCGCAAATGAGATGTGTGCAGGAGCCACCAAGCTCAGTCCCTTTCTTGTAGTAGGCACTTAATCCAGTTGGTATTATTTGTGCCATCATCACCATCTTATTAACAAAGATCATTATTAAGAGAGAACAAAACTACTTGATTCGGGACCTTTTTTAGGATCCTCTGAGGAAAATTAAAAACAAAAAACGAAAGCAAACAAAACTACATACACACACCAAACTGAAGGCAATTCCAGAAGAATTATGTTGAAATTGTTTTAGACTCAAAGACTTTAATAGATTTTTTTTTTAATTTACCTACAGCAAAAAAGTATTCCTGGCTTTTCCGACTATGGAAATACCCTCTTCTAGATGAAATTTCTAATTTAGTGCCAATATTTTTTTTTTTCAAATTTCTCTGTCCTTTCTTGAAAACCTTCCATAACAGTTTTTTCAGGACAGATGTCCCAAAAATAGTTTCTCTGAAAATAAATTTTGCTTTACAAAAATAAAAGGTACTTTCACACCTTTGTTTGAAAATGCAGCTATTACTAAACAATCTGTTATGTAAGAATCACTGGTACCAAAACTATGCAATTTAACATTAATTTCCTGGAAACATGGGCTAAACATATCAATAAATAAATAGTCAAAACAAAGGTTTAATTGGGCATTCAGTTTATTGGATAGACAGAAAATGACCAAAACAAGTGCTGTTTTATAAGTGTGATGATTCTGACCACCTCATTTCATAGCATGATTTACATCGTTTACTTCACATTTGGCTTTCTAAGTATGAATAATAGAAGAATCATGTTTTTATGTGTGAGAAAATTGTTGAGAATTCCATCCATTTTACCAAATTTCTCTTAGAATAATTTGCTATTTACATGAGACTGTTTTCTGAAACACCATGTTGTGATTTTCCTCAATTTTATTTTCCTTCGTGGCTAACTAGAAAAGGGCTGGGCACATCTGTCCATCACCTCACATGTCACTCAAGTACACATCCAAGAGCACCTTCAGTTGCCTCGGGATAGGACACGGTGCTTTCATGTTTGGACACGGGCCATTTTCTAGTTATGTAAGTCTTTTTTCCCATTTTTCTTTTATTTTTATTTATTATTATTATTTTTGAGACAAGGTCTTGCTCTGTTGCCCAGTCTTGAGCACACTGGTGCAATCTTGGCTCACTGCAACCTCCACCTCCCAGGTTCAAGCGTTTTACCTGCCTCAGCCTCCCAAGTAACTGGGATTACAGGCGTGTGGCACCATGCTTGGCTAACTTCTTGTGTTTTTAGCAGAGATGGGGTTTCACCGTGTTAGCTAGGGTGGTCTCCATCTCCTGACCTCATGAGCCACCTGCCCCGGCCTCCCAAAGTGCTGGTGGGATTACAGGCGTGAGCCACTGCGCCTGGCCTTTTCCCCTCTCTTGTTCCTCATTTGCAGTAGAAACCTGGGAATTTAGTTAGCATCTGTTCTACAAGTGGCCTCTCCATGTAACTGTTCACTGACTCCTACACTGATGTCCCTTCCTGTATCCTAAAGATTTATGCCTTTATGTTGATCTGCACTTCTGCCGTCATCATTTCTTCACTGTGTGATCGTTTTACCTTTCTTTCTCAGCATGATTGAAATCATGCTTCTGGAAATCCAGATTTTCTTCGAATAATGTCCCAACTCTCCTTTGTGATCTTGAAGAAATTGATTTAATGTCTCCAAGCTTCAATTTCCTCATGTCTAAAGACCTAATATTACTTACCTCCTAGGACCGTTGTAAGAATAAAAATGAGATAATGTATAGAAAGTCTTTAACAACAGCATATAGAGTGCAATAACTATTCAGTAAGAGGAAATTATTATTTTATTATCATTTTCACCCAGATTGCTGTGACAGCTTTCTGGCTATATTTTGTATCTGCTTCATTTTCCGCACAGCTGCTGGGGTGATCTTTCCTAATCCCAGATCTGATCACGTTAAGTCCTTAAATTAGATCTGTCAATGACACTCTCCAAACTTCAAGAGAAAGGTCCTTCATGACTTGGTCCCTGTCACTCTAACCCCAACCTCTGGCAAGTTTCAGATGAGCAAATTACTCATAGTTTTATGAATCAGAAGCTTTTCGCCTTGCCTTTCTCATTTCACAGAACTGCCCTTGCTACTCGTAAGAAGTTTCCTCCATTCTCTCAATCGGGTCAACTGTGTTCATCTAAGACCCAAGTCAAGCACTGTCTTTCTCAAATGCTTCTTCGGATGCCTCTGAGTGAGAGCCCTTCTCTCTGACCCTCTGCCTCCCCGGCCAGGCCTCTGTCTTTTCTGTTTTGGACTTTCTGCCATTGTCGACTTCAGCCACACTGATGATTAGAAATTGTTTGTCTTTATTTCTTCACTCCTAACACACTGTTTGTACTAACTAGACACTTCCTAAATAGTTGAACTAATTTAAACGTGGCATAAGTTGACTTAAATGATGTCGTGTTAAATATATTTGTTTATGAAATGTGTTGATTTGGGAATAAAAGTATTTAATGTTTTATTTACTTTCCTTTTTTGTATTATAGAGACATTTGTGAATTACTGAGCTTATTGGTCATATTGTCTGTTATACTATAGCAATTTTATTATTTATATACTTTTTGTCTGTAGATAATGTAGTCTAATTCAGTATGGGTATAATAATTTGAAGGGTTATGTGGAAAAGTATTATTTATTTGTTATTTCATGGGGTATATGTAAGGTAATGAATAGGGAATTAAAAGAGAAATTTTAGCTCAAATATGTTGTGAGACTTTCAAACAATTAGCAATCTCCAGATATTAGAAATATTTTGAAAAAATATATTGAAAATATATATACAGCATATAAATACATACAATTTTAATATAAAATATGTAATACAATATATATGAAAGTATATAGTTTTTTGTATTACATATGTTAAAATTTTATGTGTCATATATTGTGTATATATAAAAATTATTTTATGTATATTACTGTTTATTTTTAAAATACTGAAAAAAAATTACAGTTCATAGAGGTCATCCTGAGCATTTATTCAGGGGTTTTTGAAGAGATTCCTTTATCGAATAGGCAGCACCAACAATAGACCTATTGAAACTGATTTTCCAATAGTAGAATGCAAGAATCTGTATATTTTAAAGGGCCCCAGGCCACTCAGATGCAGCTGGTTCATAGAATAATCTTTCTCTCAGAACTAGACACTCTGTAAGACAGAATGTTATCAATTTTTCAGTCATATTTTGAGATATTATATTTGTAATGTACAAATGGTTTCAGACGTTGAAGAGACACTCAGAAAAGATTGATATTCATATGACATAAGATACTAGGGCCACAATGAAGAGCTTTCTTCATGCCACAGTGTCAGCATATAAGAAAGTAAAAAATATCTGTTCAATAAATACTCTTGCCTTTCAGTCAAAAAAGAGATATGCAGCAGTAGAATCTAGGGGTAAAGAAATAAAGGCTGTGTGTGTTTCCTTTTCTTGGAGAGGATAATTGCATTTGTACACAGCAGGAAGACTATGAGCACACGTTTGAATGACACATGGCTGGGGATTAGGGACTGGCATAGGGTTTTATGTCTTTGAATGACTATGCATGTTCTTGATAGATGCTGGGTTGTCTTATATCATGGTTTCCAGAAAGTGTGTTCTTAGAATGGAGTCTCTAGAACACAGAATTGTGTGTTATTTTTAATACCCATTGTATTACTCCATTTTCACTCTCCTATTAAAAAATACCAGAGACTGGGAAATTTATAAAAGAAAGAGGTTTAATTGACTCACAGTTCTGCATGGCTGGGGAGGCATCAGGAAACTTATGATTATGGTGAAGGGGAAGCAGGAACCTTCTTCACAAGGCGGCAGGAGAAACAGCATGTGAAGGAGGAACTGTCAAACACTTATAAAACCATCGGATCTCATGAGAACTCACCCACTATCGTGAGAACAGCATGGGAAAACTTGCCACCATGATCCCATCATCTCCCTTTTTCATACGTGAAAATTACAGGACTCTTCCTCAACATATACAGGGATCACAATTGGAGATTAGATTTGGACACAGAGCCAAGCCATACTACCCATGAAGTTTACTAAGACTTTATTAATTAAGCAGTTGTCTTTACGATAGGGTTTTTGGAGCCTTCTCTAGGGTGTTTTGCCCCATTAGCATAGAGATGCACTAGGAAGCACTTCCAAGCTCTCTCAGCCTGGTTAGGATAACTTCTACTCCCCTTCTCCTTCCCTGACAATACACACACATCCAGAGCATTTGGAAGGACGAGCATTCCATTAAACAAGCAAGCACACAAGCAAACAAACAAACAAAACACTTTTGGAAAAAACGTGTTATTTTTTTAAATGACTACTAGAAGGTAAGATTGGTTAAAAGAAGAAATGTAGAGAATTAGAAAATAACAGAGTTGATCGATGTGGTTATGTTTGGTTGAAAATACTCTGTAATCAAAAGCAGTCAATTTCTGTATAATGGCACTGAAACATCAGATTAGAAAGGGAGAAAATAGTACTACAAAAATTCAAATTTCTGAAATTGAATTTCAGTCAAGCAAATATTTATTGAAATCCTAGTCTCTGCCAGACACCACATAAACAATAAATAAGTAAATAAACAACTGAGATTCTTACTGATTGCAATAAGTACTGTAATCAAGTCCCAGACAACTGATTTGTGTGTACAGTAAGACACTCAATGCTGAATAAAATATAAAATAAGTAGAAGTCTCTGTCTTCCAAGTATACTTAGGGATAGCACAGGGATGACAAATGGAAATGACTTAAATGACAATGTAAGGTGCTACCAACTTACTAAACTTGACGTATGTGTTAACAGAGACTGAGGCTTGAGCATTTAGCTAGATTATGGGTCCCCAACCCCCTGGGATGAAGGCCTGTATCAGACCTTGGCCTGTGAGGAGCCAGTCTGCACAGTGGGAGGTGAGTAGCCAGGGAACCAGCATTACCGCCTGAGGTCCGCCTCCTGTCACATCAGCAACGGCATTGGATTCTCATAGGAGCGTGAAACCTATTGTGAACTGCACATGTGAGGGATCTAAGCTGTGTGCTTCTTGTGAGAATCTAATGCCTGATGATCTGAGGTGGAACAGTTTCATCCCCAAACCATCCCGCAACCCTGCTCTCCATGAGAAAATTGTCTTTCAGAGAACTGGTCCCTGGTGCCAAAAATGTTGGGGACTGCTGAGGTTGATGATCGGGTCTCTTCGTATCCCAATGCTTTTCTGACTCTGTACTCTGGACTTCAGTAAAATCACTTTAAGATTTTTTTTTAAGAAAATCTTTTAAATCAAGGTCATGGGCAATGTTAAGTCAACTACTATTTGTCTTTTAGATACTTTTCTTGAAATACTTAGAAATCTCCAGTTTGGAAATAATTGAAATATTTCCTTAACACCAAAGAGTTTTCATTACTTTTCATAATTATATTGTATATCTAATTCATTGCAAAATTGATAAAAACTGTATCACTTTGATAACTTCCATGAAGTATACATGTTTTAAATAATTACAAATTATCCATATATTGATGATCTCAAGATAGGCTATTCATGCATGATCTCAATAAGAAATTACAGGTGACAGAAATGTTGAGTCCATCACTATTTCTCCTGTTGATAGAGAAAAGGAGATGTTTCAGAAAGGTCCATGGAGTGTGACATATATTTGAAAAACTTTCAGAGGTGATTCTGATTATCTACACTCCCTCCTATTTCTTCCACACATTTCCACCATCATTGCCGTGGTTGGTTTACACTATGTGAGCTACAGCATCAACCACTGAATTTTGCAGAGAAAAACGTGAATATCCTCCAATGGAGATATATAATTCTTTCTGCCAGATTTTGCATCTAATTAAATATAAAATATGGCACAATATTCAAATGCAAATTATGTATGGTATAAAATAATTTGCTTAACCCTAAAATGTGAACAGTATAATTAAAATATCACCAGATTTTTTCAGCATTTGAAATAATCATTTTAAATAATCATTCATTTTAAATAATCTTTTAAATAATCTCTTTAAAACAGTACCTACTTTTAAAAGTGTATTTTGAGACCCTAAGGGTAAATTTCTCATGTTAGAAGTCTGTAATCTATGATGAAAATGCATAATGAACTTTTAAGACACTTTTAAATGACAATAATACATTTCCTTTAATAATGTTATCCATTAAAGAACTAAGACAGAGAAGATACGATGAATCCCTCTGTTATTATTTATTTTGCTACCTAACATTTTCCCACAAAAGAATGCTCTTTCTTTCCTTCCATAGAATAGACAAGAAACTCTACATGGTAGAATTTTTGTGGTTAGCAATAGAGAAATATGGTTGTATTAGTGGTTATTAAAAATGTTTCTTGGAAACCTTTATTTGTGATTCTCAGTGTGTTCCTGACTGATAATGAGGTTCATTTTGTAAAGGGCAGTGTGTTCTCCTACCAAACCTTTTAGATGATTCATAATTCATGAATGTCTTTTATTTTTTAAGCTGGTAAATATTTTTATTTTCCCTGTTATTAAAAACAACATTTTGACTGAAGGGGACTATTTAGAATGCTCCAGAGTGAACTTTAAGATGTCATCTCCATCAAGGTTGTTTTCCAAACTGTTGTTCAAAGTCAATTCTTGGAATTGCTACTTCAAAGAGAAGAAGGTCAATTTAGCAAAGATTCCTAATCCAATCAGAGGCCCATGGCTATGCAGGTCTCAGAAGCAAGGTGACCTGTTGATTTTTTATTCTTATTTTTAAGTGCTTGAGCATATGTGCAGATTTGTTCCAAAGGTAAACATGTACCATGGTGGTTTGCTGCACCTCTTAACCCATCACCTTGGTATTAAGCCTCGCATGCATTAGCTATTTTTCCTAATGCTCTCCTTCCCCCACCTCATCCCCAGCAGGTGTGTGATGTTTCCCTTCCTGTGTCCATGTGTTCTCATTGTTCAGTTCCCACTTATAAGTGAGAACATGGGGTGTTTGGTTTTCTGTTCCTGAGTTAGTTTGCTGAGGATAATGGCTTCCAGCTCCATCCATGCCCCTGCAAAGGACATGATCTCATTCTTTTTTATGGCTGCATAGTATTCCATGGTGTATATGTACCACATGTTCTTTATCCAGTCTATCATTGATGAACCTGTTGATTCTTAATGGAGTTTCATGGGATTCTTCATCCAGAGTAAATCTGAGATTATGCATCTTCACTAAATCTTCACCCAAGGTTTTCTAAAACTTGAAAACTTGAAGAAAGTAACATTTAAAAGTGTTTAGAAAAAGAAGAATCTTATGATTTGTTACCACTATACTTTTTCTTTTTTTTTTTTTTTTTTTTTTTAAAAAAAAAAGGTTTGAAAGGGGGGGTGGGGGGACCTAGCGTACTTCAAATTCCTGTGTACTCTCAACAGCTCTGGAACAGAATCGTGATCAATAGCTATTCTCAATGAGAATCAGTTCTGTATTGCTCCCTCCCATGCCCACCATTGATGCTTCCCAGTCCCTCTGGGGGCTGGCCTGGGTGCTCTGTGCTGGGGTCAGGGAGGAGGAGTACCGTGCATGGCCCCTCCACATCAGACTCTCCAACAGTGGTTCAGGCACAGGATAAAGTGAGGGAGTGCATCCTGGGTGCTATGTTAGGTGCCTGGCAAGATAAACAAAGGAGTAGTAAGTTCTTCTTAAGCAGAGTTTAAAAAAAAAAAAAGAAAAAGCATCAAAGGAAGGATGGCTCAAAAACAGCCTTCAAAGTTGACTTATCATTGGTATTTACTAAGTAGAAGCAGACCTGAGAAGGGATGAGAGAACTCTGAGCAAAGAACAGTTGGGAACAGTTGGGAACTGAGCAAAGAACAGGTGGGCACACAGCGGATGGACTCTCCTCTGGCTCTAGGGGAGCCCAGAGCTTTGTGTAAAAAACTTGGATTTTTGAAGGAGTTGCAACGTTCACCTTTCATCCTAACTTTACCCTTAATTTCAATAAAACTCATCTGTTAGATGTTTTATGTACTCATACTTTGTTCACTACTTTGCCTCCCATTCACTGAAACACCAGCTCCCAAACTCACATATTATTAGAAGTATGTACGTGCAGGAGACCGAAGGTTACTTGATAACTTCCACAGTGTTCTCTGCTCCTCTGAAATCTTCTGCTTTTGTTCTCCATGGAACAGCAGCACTGTGGCTCTATTGTTCTTCAGCCTTTCTTCCTATTCTTGCTGTTACCTTTTTCTCCTGCTCTAATCCGTTCTACAGAAATATCCTTTCCCTTTATTTGTTAACCAATTTTGTTGAAGCTTAAGTTACACGTGATAAAATGTGCTGATTTTATGGATGTAGTTTTGTGAGTTTCTGAATATCATATATAGGTAGAATATAGTATATTCCCTGTATGTGTCCAGTTAGTTTCATTTTTTGTGATAGATTGAGTCAATTGTTTCTGTAATGATACCCAATTATTTCACTAATAGAGAACCTAAGCAAACCATGCTTAAGTTTTTCCTCCTTTGCAGTATCTTGTCTATTAGACACCTTTTCATTGTAACATGCCTAGTTTTATAATTTTAAATTTAATGAATATGCAGGTTGTTTCCAAGCAATGAGGTGTCACAAAGTAAACCTACACATTGATTAGTATGAAACTTGTAAAAGCAAAGTATAGCAAATGATCAGGTTGATAACAATTTTTTATAATATGTATTATAAATAATAGAGTAATAATATAATTATTCCTTTTAAAAATTCACATTGGTTTATAATACTCACAAAATTAGAATGTTACCTTTCCTGCTAGAAAACAAGAGGTTCTTTCTCTGATTTCTTTGCTTGGTTTTTTTATTTTTCCAAGACTTCAAGATTTGTTTCATCAACATGAATTGAATAGGTCTTGAAAGGTCAATTAAAATAAAATTAAACAAAAGTTCACCACTTATTAGAAAAATGACTCTATGGTGAGCTCCTTCATCTTGTTAGGAAAAGGACTCATTGCTTTCTCCTTCATGGCTCTTTGTGAAGCTTTCTAAGATTAGCAAGATGAAGAAACTGAAGCCATGTATTATAATGAGAGAGAATTACAGAATCCAGAATCCAAGTCTGTCTTACTCTAATCCTGTCCTGTGTATTCAGATAGGAATATTAATCTTCCAAAGGATTCCATTATATCTGAAAAACTTTGTCTCTTGTTCTTGCTCTCAGTATTCAATCTTCCTTATACTCCCTGCGTCGGCAAGACCTGTTCGTTCTTTAGGCGAGTTCAAGCATCATATCCTTTCCTGACAAACTAATCATGAAACACTGCTTTCCATGAATCATAATAGAAATTAATACCTCATAAATTGTCTGGGAAATTTTTAAAAATCATGTCTTCGAATGATGACATTGTCTAAAATGTTCTAAATTTTTATCTGGTTTGTGGTTTCATATCTCACTACATAAATGCCAGGAGCTCTGATGTTCATATTCTTATTGGTTAAATTAGAAAGGATCCACACACAAGAGTGAATAAGATAGAAAAGAACATAAGCTGAGTGTTCGATGTACAGCTTTGACTACCTCATTAGCACAGATGGATTTGGGGAAAACTTTGTAGAATATGACATTGAACCTGGCTTTGACAATAAAACATAGGCATTAAAGGATGATAGAGTGATCAGTACAAGGTATGAGTTGTGGGTACTCTCAGATGAGTAAGGTTTGGAGATAATTTTCATATGGAATACTTAGGAGAAGTAAAGCACTCTGCCAGAAACAGAGAGGTACTGTTGGTATAGAAGGAGGAATGTAATTGCAGATAAACTCTTTGAAAGTTATTCTTTAAGCAAGGAAAAATATTTGAATACTGACTTTACATACTTAGCAGGCTTTGAGGAGTCCAGAGTGAAATGTGGAATTAATAGTTCCAAATCTGGCATCATCCATGTAAATGATTGAGTAGTGAGAAAGCAAAGACCTCAAATTCTAGCAGGACATCTATATCAAAGCACATATTTTCCCAATACTGTGGACAAGCTTTAAGTTAATCAAAAGCATAGGTGGTGGAGACACAAAGCATGACCATGGCAAGGCAGTGATAACCCTGACTGGTGTTCATTTGATGGTGAAATTGGTGTGTGTGTGTTGGGAGTGCGTGCACATGTTTAAGAGTTGGATTGCCAAAATGTATTGAGGAAACCCTATTGGGTAGGATTTTCCTGGCTGAAAGATAAAATCACAATCTCAGGATATAAGACACAAGAACTGTTTTTATACAGTGGGATTTTTTTTAAGGGGTGGAGAGTTTAGTAGTCAAGAAGGAAGGGAGAAGACGGAAGGAACATGCTTCCCCATACAGAGACAGGGAGGGAGCCTTCTTCCTTCTGTTTTCCTGTTTTCTCCGTTCCTTCTTACCTATTAAAATCTCTGCTCCTTACAACTCCCCCCCAAAAAAATTCCATAATTTCCATTGTATAAAAACAGTTATCTTTAAATCTGTCCCTGTCTCAAAAATCAACTTCCCTGTATGTGAAACTCTTTAGGCCTAACACACACCTGAACTGGTTTTCTATCCCAACTGCCTTATGAGAACATGAGCAAGACAATTCGTGAATCACACCAAGCCTGTTTCACACAGAACGAAGCCTTGGAGGTCCTCAGAAACCTTTGCCTTCTTTCTCTGATGCATCCACCAGTTTCTCTGTTTTGGGACATCATCTTTAAGTTCCATGAGCCATTGTTCATCAAAATCTCATTTGAAACGAGCCTTTATACAACATTCGACACAGCTCTTCATGTTGACTAAAATGTTTAATACTGATAAAGAACTGGGGCTTACATAATTGCATTAATACAGATGAAGATGCAGAAAGTTGTGGCATATAGTATTATGTTTAAAAAAAAAACAGTATTCAAAGCAAAAGTGTCCATAGATTTGTAAATTCATTTATATTTGACATGTTTTGGAACTTCACTTAGTATTTAGATGAAACCCTTCCAATTATATAATCTTGTTTCATCTATGGACATATTAAATGTTCAATGTGAGGTATAGATGGTAGTGAATACTTACATTTAAGCATCACTATTTGTCTTGACAGGACCAATGCTTTAAACGTGGTTGGCAGTCTACATTTTTCTTAAACTAAAAATGGTATTTTACATATTATGTAAGATGTTACAAATATCAAGCAATTTACTAATTTTGAAATTATGGCTGAGTGTGTTTTTTGCTTACAGAATAAGAATGTGTTGGTATTTTATCACAGTTTATAATGTCAGATGACTAATGCTTTCCTTTTATACTTTGAGCTATTAACTAATCCACATATTTCAGAACTCTCATGTCCAGTAATTAAAACTATCCAGGGAAATCATGTCACCAGCCACTAATATCGGTCCCTGCTTAATTGCCTTTGGCCTCATAATGTTGAACTTACTGACCGAACTCTAGTCAACATTCACTTGAATACTATAATTGTTTTGGTATGGTCAACAAGGTTCTATTATAGAGTCAAAGAATAAGTAGAACTTTTTTTTTCTGATTTTTTAACTTTTATTTTATTCATTTATTTATTTTTTGAGACCAAGTCTTGTTCTTTTGCCCAGGCTGTAGTGCAGTGGCGCAGTCTCGGCTCACTGCAACCTCCCCCTCCTGGGTTCAAGCAATTCTCCTGCCTCAGGCTCCTGAGTAGCTGGGATTACAAACATGCGCCACCATGCCCAGATAATTTTTGTACTTTTAGTAGAGATGGGGTTTCACCATGTTGATCAGGCTGGTCTTGAACTGCTGACCTCATGATCCATCCAGCTTGGCATCCCAAAGTGCTGGGATTACAGGCATGAGCCACCAAACCTGGCCCTGATGTTTTAAATTCATAGTTTCAAGAGTTAAGTTTACAGCTCTGTCACTACTTACATTTTGTGATTCTTGTGGAATGAAATTTAATAAATTGGGGTAAACATAGATTGACTGATGCAATCCTTCAGTCACTGGACACCAGTGTTGGGTGCTGGGCATTATTCTGGGGAGGAGTGAAGTAGATCAAGTCCTTGCCTCCATGAGTCATACCTTCAAAGACAACAATAAAAGAAAAACTAGATAAATGAAAACTATGAAATGTGTTGTTTAGATAATAAATCTGGGTAATAAGGGGGAAATTAACTGTCCTTCCTATATGATTCTGTAGCCTGCCCAAATATTATGGGCTTCCAGGGTAGGATAATGCAAAGACCTGCTTTCCTCTGCAGATCTCTGAAGTTCCCGTCCCTCTGTTCCCTTTAATAAACAAATGTAATTGACTCTGAGTTAGAGAAATAGGAGAAGCAGGATGTTTCAATGATAGAGCTAAAATTCTACATAATATAGAGATAGGCCTTGGTTTATAGCAGGTGAACTAAACAATAATAAGAGTCTTTGAAAGTTATTGTTACCAAATATCCCAATAAACAGACACATAGAGTGCTTTTGATTTTCTGCAACTATTGAATTCTTTTTTTTTTTTTTTTTTTTTGAGACGGAGTCTCGCTCTGTCACGATGGTCTCGATCTCCTGACCTCGTGATCCGCCCGTCTCGGCCTCCCAAAGTGCTGGGATTACAGGCTTGAGCCACAACTATTGAATTCTTATGTGTATCTATGGTATCTGTCATGTCCATAGACTGAAAATACCATATCCTATATGCATACATGTGCCTTGGCTTTAAAACATTCATTGAATGATTTTCATGTACCAAAAACTGTTGTCTGAACTCTTTAAGGCATTATCCTCGTTGAAGACTGAACCCGATGCTATTACAATCCGTGTTTATGAGATAGCGATTCTGTAAGTTGCTCAATCTCATGACTAAGGTGCAGTAAGCCAGGATTAAACACAGTCGTTCTGCCTCCAGAACCCAAGTCTCTAATCACAGCCTGCTTCCATGTAGATGCTACTGTAATTTTAAATGTTATTAAATTTGGCAAATACGTAGGGGTTCTCATGTTCAAAAACGTGGTGAGCCACCAGTCTAGACGATTTTCTGTTGATGATTTTAAAATTAAATTGCCCAGGTAAAAATATTCTAGAGGCTGTATGATACTATATTGTGGATACAAGTCACGACAAATTTGTCGAAACCCATAGAACATACAGCACCAAGAGTAAATCCTCATGTAAACTGACCTTTGAGTGATAATGATGTATCAACCTAGGTCCGTAGGTTGTAACAAATGCACCCCTCTCTCTGGTGGGGTATGTTGAGAATGGGGGAGGCTGTGTGCGGTGGTGATAGGGGATAGATGAGAAACCTCTGTGTCTTCCTCTTCATTTTTCTGTGAACTTAAAACTACTCTAAAAAATGAAATCCTTTAAAATATTGTAGGGTATCGAGATAGATGATAAAGGAGAGGCAACAACCGAGTCGACGTAAGATTTTAACAAATGTCATTGGTCATTCATGAGCAATTGCAATTTTCAAATCCAATAATTTGTGTGTAAATAACACATGCAAATGGGGGCCAGTCCTCACTCTCAAGCACGGATGCAGGCTGAATGAAGTTATCCCAATGCCAGCAGTGCAGACTGTAAAGGCTGTACAATGTCAGGGAGGGAGTTTTTGGTGGAACTGCTGTGCTCAGGGAAACCTTCAAAAGACAGGCAAGCTTTCCATAGGAAGGGAAATGACACAAATAACTTCGAGAAATAAAGAGTATGTGTATTCCATGCACAAAGATGAGTATTTGATAAGTCATGGCAGTCGAAGTTCAGACCTCAGTTTTTGTTCATAGTGGTTTAGAGAAGTTTCCTTGGCTATAGATTGGATTTTGGAGTAAAATCTCTGAAAGATGAAAAACTGGCTGAGAGATATGAACCCAGAATATCTGAGACAGGTCTCAGTCAATTTAGAAAGTTTATTTTGCCCAGGTTGAGGACGTGTACCTGTGACACGGACTCAGGAGGTCCTGACGTCATGTACTCAAGGTGGTCGGGGCACAGCTCAGTGTTACATGTTTTAGGGAGACATGAGACAACAATCAATATATCTAAGAAGTACATTGGGCCGGGCGCAGTGGCTCACGCTTGTAATCCTAGCGCTTTGGAAGGTCGAGCTGGGCAGATCATGAGGTCAGGAGATCGGGACCATCCCAGCTAACACGGTGAAACACTGTCTCTACTAAAAATACAAAAAAAAAAAAAAAAAGCCTGGCATGGTGTCATATGCCTGTAGATAGCCCTAGCTACTCAGGAAGCTGAGGCAGGAGGATTGCTTGAACCTAGGAGGCAGAGGTTCCAGTGAGCCGAGATCGTGCCTCTGCACTCCAGCCTGCGCAACAGAGTGAGATGCTGTCTCAAAAAACACAAAAGAAGAAGTACATTGGTCTGGTCTGGAAAGGCGGACAACTTGAAGCAGGGAGGGGCTTCCAGGTCATAGGTAGGTAAGAGACAAGCAGTTACATTCTTTTGAGTTTCTGGTTAACCTTTCCAAAGGAAGCAATCAGATATGCATTTATCTCAGTGAGCAGAAGGAGGACTTGGAGCTCTGTCTTTTGTCCACAAGGAAATTCCTTGTGGACAAATTGTGAGGGAGGTACATAGCAATTTTTATCTCAGTAGCTGTCTTTTTTTAGGAATAGAATGGGAGGCAGGTTTGCCCTAAGCAGTTCTCAGCTTGACTTTTCCCTTTGGCTTAGTGATTTGGGGGTCCCGAGATTGATTTTCCTTCACAGTGGCTCCCTGAATTCGAAGTTTGTGATGCCACATGGACAATAAACCATTTGTGACCTTTAAAAATAACTACAAACCGTTGTATTAGTGTAAAAGGAAATCTAGAAAATAGGAGAGTTAAAAAGAATAGGATCTGGCCAGGCATGGAGGTGCACACCTATGGTCCCAGCTACTCAGGAGGCTGAGGCAGGAGAATCGTTTGAGCCGAGGGGTTTGGGGCTGGAGTGAGCTATGATCACATCTGTGAATAGTCACTGCACTCCAGCCTGGAAAGCACAGACAGACCTCATCTCTAAAAGAATAAGTTTTGAAAGATCACCCATTTGAGAAAATGGAAGGAGAAAAATCCAGTTGTTTTACCTCAATACCACTCTGCCTAATGGCCTCTTCTGATTGATGCATATTTAAAATAAAAGTAAAAGAAAAAAATGTAAAATTAAAGAAGCAGACTCAAGTGAAAAAGAAAAGAGGAAGAGTATAGGACTAATGTCCCCATATAGTTAGCGAAGGACGGGATTCAGGAACTAAACAAGTTAGGAATATTGAGGCTAACACAGCCAGAACACACCTCCAGGAAGTCCTCCCACCATTCAGCTGTTTTCTCCACTCTGCTCACATAAGATGCATCGTGCATCTCTGTATCACATTATACAAATTGATGATGCTTTTGCTATTCCTTCTTCCTTCCCTATCTACCTTTCCATGGACCTTGAACTTGTTATGGGCAGATAACATTTCTTCCTCATGGCTGTCACCCAAGGACTGAGCATGGTGTCTCACATTTCATTACTCAAACACTGGCCAAATTAAGGAATAAGAGGAGCTTGAAGGCAGAGCAAGCCTGACACTCAGATTGCAATGGACCCTGAGAACATCCGAGAGGACATGGAGAAGAAAGCTGTGTAGTCGGTATCACAGCACCCAGGGAAGACTGGCCTCTGGACAGGAGTCGACGTTTTCCCACGATGATCCCTGTTCCAGGAACCATGGCAGAAATAAGGCAAGTGACCTCATAGAGATTGGTCTGGTGTCAATGAGGCAAAACTGGAAATCTGATCAGTGTTTAAGCAATTAAGTCAGAAGAATACCATAGAGTCTTGTCTAACACCTGACAGTGTGATGAGAAAGTGGTTTATGACTGCTTTAGTAGAAATTTAAAAATTTGAGATATCCAGGGAGGGCCCATGTAAGAAACATTAGGAAATAGAATCACGCATGATGTGAGATCATCCTGATTTGCACATTATCGAGGGGTTTGCAGGCTGCAGGACTTGCAGTTATAAAATGGTGACAATCAGCAAACCAGGACAGTTGGTCAGTCCTTGTCTGCTGTAGCCTCACTGACCCCATGTGGCTCTGCCTGCAGAATCCTTGGAAAAGCTCTCACCCATGGCTGACAGGCTCCTCCCTGGCCCTCTTCATCTGGCTGCACCCTGTCCTTCAACTCAGACATTACGTCTTGGATATTTTCCTTTTGTCAACCCCTTCAATTCCCACGTGGTCCAACACAGCCAGGAGCTTTAAGGACGGTCTACTCTTTAAAAATCCTAGCCATGAAAAGCAACTGGGATATGTGTTCAGGAAGCAGAACCTCGGTTTTTTGTGTTGTTTTGTTTTGCTTTGTTTTTAAATTTTGTTTGTTTTTAAATTTCCTTTAATGAGTTTCTCCTTGTCTCATAATTAAGAAAACATACATCTTAAGACTTGACTATTGGGAGCGGCTTCCGGAGGACTTGAGTGAGGTTGATCAGTAGCCGTGCTTTCCCTCTGAGGTCAGGCCAGGGGCTGCTGGCTTCCAGTGGGAACAGGGGGCAGGTTTTCCGCAGGTGGAGCCCCCCTGGGCTGGGTACCAGGGGCAGGTATTCAGCAGACAGCAAGTCCCATTTGTAGGGTAGGTTGTGTGCTCTGCATTACCATCATTCAGAAGGATAGGACTGAGCCCTCCTGTACGAGAGGGCACTGAAGATGGATTGAGAGATAGGAGAGCTCATAAAATGAGAGCTGCAGTTTATTTACCATAAACTAGTTACAGGGAGTGAGGAGAAAATGTCTCCAACCTGAGTTCATTGCACCTGCCAAATCACAGGAGTGCATTTGAGGAATGTGTAAAACCCTGGCCCATTAAAACCTCTTCGATTTATCTAGTGTGGTTAGATTTGAACAATAATTTAAAGGTCAAAATTTAACATTCCAATGCTGGACTGGATAGCCACAGAATCCCAATGTAGTGTACCTGAACCTTCAGGAAATTGGGTTGAAAATAAGTGTAGTTAAAGCAGGCAGGCAGATACTCCTTCCACTCCATCAGGGCAGACGTGACAGGCATAGATGGAGTGCAGAAAATAATTTTTGCCACAGTTCCTGGAAGGAGAAGTATGGTCATTTCCCAAGATAACATAACAAATGGTATTTGCTCCACAGAACCCTCTTCACAGGACATAAGGTCAGAAGGGGGGAAAAATACAAATAACCTTCACAGGCGAAGAGTTCCATCAATGATAAAATTGTCAAGAAGGATGTTATCAAGATGAATATAATTACTAAATATGTTGCAAGAAGGTGGTTGCTTTCATAATAGGTGTCTATCTAGGTGAGTCGGCCCAGTGACTTTGAAATAACAGCCTGTGGTGGAGGTTATCAGGAAAGAAAATTAAACTAAGGCTTACAGCTGAAATTCACACTCTCCACCTATTCATTCTGCTGACAGGTTAGCTTTCCCGTTTAATTTCTGCTTAGCACATCCCTAGGAGTTTGCTGCTGATTTGCAGTTTCTTTTGGTAACATTCTTTGATTCCTTCACTCCCTTCACTTGTAGTTGAAATGTCCTGTGCTATTTCATTCTGTCATAAAGATGGGAAAATTCATTTAAAATACCAAAGTACCCTTTAAAACTGAAGATCGGCCTCTGGACAGGAGTCGACATTTTCCCACGATGATCCCTGTTCCAGGAACCATGGCAGAAATAAGGCAGGTGATCTCATGGGGATTGGTTCAGTGTCAATGAGGCAAAACTGGAAATCTGATCAGTGTTGAAGCAATTGAGACAGAAGAACACCATAGAGTCTTGTCTAGCTCCAGACGATGTGATGAGAAAGTGGTTTATGACTGCTATGGTAGAAATTTAAAACTTTGAGAATTCCAGGGAGGGCCTGGAATAAAAATTGATAAAAGCACAGCATAAAAATAATTTTGGCCAGTCACAGTGGCTCATGCCTGTAATCCCAGCCCTTTGGGAAGCCAAGGCAGGTGGATCATGAGGTCAGGAGATCAAGACCATCCTGACCAACATGGTGAAACCCAGCCTCTACTAAAAATATACAAATTAGCTGGGCGTGGTGGTGCACGCCTATAGTCCCAGCTACTCAGGAAGCTGAGGCAGGAGAATTGCTTGAACCCGGCAGGCGGAGGTTGCGGTGAGCCGAGGTCACACCAGTGCACACCAGTGCACACCAGCCTGGTAACAGAGTGAGACTCTGTCTGAATAATAAAAAAAAAAAAATAGTAATAATATCAAGATTTCAGATCCTTGTAAAACAACTGCAGTATAATGATTCAATTCATAAAATCCTACTGAAATGCAGAAAGTCTTTTACAAAAGGATTGTGTGAACAACTATATTCACATGACTGAGGAACAAGCATGCTTTTTGCTAAAATATAATATTTTAGAATTCATCATTTTCCAGAAGTGTAATGTGTCATGACAGATACATTTTCCAAGGAATACCACCCAAATATAATTTATTATCCAATAGAACTTTTAAAATAAAAATTTTGATATTTCCTCAAATTCTGCAGCTTTCTTCTTTTTTGGCTATTGAATATTCTGACATTTTGAATGTGTTAGCGACACTCCCCATTTACTCATTCAAAATTATAGGTGAAGGGAAGTAGCTGTTTTAATTTTCCATTGCTTTTTACTTAAATTAGGTCATTAAACCATTATGTAGTCCCCAGGATTGAAGGCAAGGGAAATGTCATTAAGACTTGTTTGTCTAGAAATTTTCACAGCCTAAAATCATGTAAAGACAAAAAACTGCATTGACATGTAAATAACACTGTGAGGGTCATCTTAAGTTATGAGCATTGTAAGAAGTCTTTCACAATATCATGACATTGGTTGAAACAGAAAAACAAATTATAGAAGGCTTTGTAACTCTTCTCCATGTAATGTTACCAATGCTTCAAACCCATTCTTTTCTCTAAATGCATTGCTTTATTTATTTATTTTTAAGTTGTTATTCTTTAGCACTACACTTACTGCAGTAATGCAGCTCCCTTCCTGCAGGGGAGAAAGTGATAACATTTGTAGCTCTGCTTTGAATGAGTCTTTCCTTCTTACCTCCACAGTGGTTTTAATCATTCATATAAACATATAATGACTCTATTATATGTTTATATATATATATGTTTATATATATGTTTATATATATATGGTTTATATATATTGTTTTATATATATGTTCTATATATATTTTTCATATATATATATGTTATATATATGTTTTATATATATGTTTATATATATGTTTATATATGTTTATATATAGTTAATTATTATATGTTAATATATGTTTATTATATATGTGTATATATTTATGTTAATATATGTTTCTATATATATGTTTATTATATATATGTTTTATATATGTTCTTATATATATATTTTTATATATATTTATATATATATTGTTTATATATATATGTTATGTTTATTATGTTTATATATATGTTTATGTTTATATGTTTTATATTATATGTTTTATGTTTATATGTTTATATATATATATGTTTATTATATATATGTTTATATATATGTTATATATATATATGCTTCTTATATATATGTTTATATATTATATATGTTAATATATAATGTTTATATATATGTTATATATATGTTATATATATATGTTATATATATGTTATATATATATGTTTATATATATATGTTTATATATATGTTTTTATATATATGTTATATATATATGTATATATTAAGTATAGATATATATGTTTATGTATATGTCTATATATAGTTTATGTTTATATGTTTATATATATATGTTTATGTTTATTATGTTTATATATTATATATGTTATTATATATATGTTTATATATATGTTTATATATATGTTGTATATATATGTTTATTATATGTTATATATATTATATGTTTATATAATGTATATCTTATGTTTATACTATATATATGTTTATATATATATATGTTTTATATTGGATCAATCGTCTTGCTTATCATCACTGCGCACAAAAATTGCTTACACCTGCGGCGAGCAGGGAACAGGGGAGGTGGCTCACCCTCTTGGTTTGGTTAGTTAGGTGTCAGGTCATTAATTAGGCCTGCTCAACGTCACAGACCATCTTTTGGCATTTACAGCTTTTTAGTTCTAGTCACTTACCTGGGCATCCCAAGCCTATGCTTATTAAGGTTTTTTGAGCATAGTCATACATTATGTTAGATCAATATACATATGAAAATTTATATCTGAAGCTAAGATGTAAGATATGAAATTGATATTTAAAACCCAAAGGAATCTTGACTGTCATACACTCAGAACAAACTTCTAGAATCAAATTACCTATAGAACCTTAGAATCAAATAACTCATAAAATCCTCCAATTTCTACATGAATGTAGGAGGCTTTAAAACTGGGTAAGAGAGTGAACTGAATCTTAGGATAATCGATTAGAAATCATCTAAAAATGGAACAGTGTATATATATATAATAGGTATCTATTATATCTATTGGTTAATTAAAGGTACCAAAAAGGGACTATTGTGACCCCAGAGATGAATTCCATATGGAGTTAGCCTAAACCACCATCATATTAATAGAAGAGGTCATCAGGTATAGGAATAACTGCAGCCAAAGACGATCTACAGTTCACGTGGCCAGGAACCAAAGCAAAGACGTTTGCCGAAATAGATTACTCTGTCTCTTCAGATACAGTCTTTCTCTTACACCTTTTCTATCCTCTGAACTAGAAAAGATCTTACTGAACTGTGTTCTTCAGCTTTTCAAAAATATATTGTGCCATGAATGTTCTTAATAATGCTTATTATACTTTAAAACTTTTCTGAGAAGTTGTCCAAGAAGTATGTTATAAAACCCTTTTCTCCACAAATTCTTCTAATATTAAAGCATACCCTTTAAATCATGTTTTCTTATTTCTTACGAAACATATAGACCATTTTAGATGGCAAGTATGACTCTACAATGTGGAAAAAATCATTCTGGAAATGAGCATTATGAGGATCAAGTATTTAGCAAAACCCATACCTTTCTACATATCCAAAATTAGGGAGCTGGTGAATTGTGTTTTCATACTGTTATGCTTGGTGTAATACATGCAAAATCACCTAGCACTAGGGTATGAACACAAAAGAATAAACCTATTGAAATTTCCAGATTTGGGCCCTGTTACGTTTGCTGAATTCAGGCATTATATGATCAATAACTTATCAGGTTGAGAACAAATTGATTAATACAGATGCAAATGTATTCGCTCTTGAATAAAACAAGTTATGTGGACAGTAGAAGATTATATTCATATGAACAGACACATTTGTCCTATAACTTCCTCTGGGTAATTGATACCAAAATTGGAAAATGGCCATTTCTTGAAAAATAAGAAAGTGAATGCTTTAATGGACAATCACATTCCTGTTGTGTTAAGACCCTGATGTGAGTTATAGAATTTATGTCAATCTTCATTTCCCCTGTCTACAACAGGCATCACATCAGACCACTTGTGATGTTTACAGAGTTGTTCTCACAAAGCATGGGGAGTTCTGAGTCTTGGGTTCTCTCCTCAGTGCTGTAATTGACTCACTGCGTGAGGTAATGAGATGACATTTGTAGAGTGCTACACGAATCTCATATAAAAAGAACTATGTAAATAGGAAGCATTGTTATTAGGTAAAGACCCCCCCAAATGGCTTTGAAGTCAACATGACATTCAGTTGAATAAAATATAGGGAGAGTTCACACTCCGACTGCTGCTTAGTGGGAGACCATTTAATTAAGAGCCATTTTGGAGAATTTTCCTTGGTATTCTAATGAAGTTCAATCCATCTTGCTTATCATCACCGCACAAATGCTTACACCTGCTGGCAGCAGGGAACAGGGGAGGTGGCTCACCCCTCTTGGTTTGGTGTAGTAGGTGTCAGGTCATTAATTAGGCCATGCTCAACGTCACAGACCATCATTTTGGGCATTTACAGCTTTTAGTTCTAGTCACTTGACCTGCATCCCAAGCCTATGCTTATTAAGTTTTTTGAGATAGATACATTATGTTAGATCAATATACATATTGAAATTTATATCTGAAGCTAAGATGTAAGATACGAGAATTGATATTTAAAACCCAAAGAATCTTGACTGTCATACACGCAGAACAAACTTCTAGAATCAAATACCTTAGAACCTTAGAATCAAATAACTCATAAAATCCTCCAATTTCTACATGAATGTAGGAGGTTTTAAAACTGGGTAAGAGAGTGAACTGAATCTTAGGATAATCAATTAGAAATCATCTAAAAATGGAACAGTATAGGTACTTGAAATGCACACCAGATAGAATCAAGAAGCAGTAAAGGATGCTACAGATAAATAGAATTAAATGTCTAGGATGTGACACATCAGCCATCATATTTCGGGTATGACATGTTGATACCCAAATTGGCTCCTGACACAGGCATGGAGGAGGTGGGTGGGAGAGTGTGTGTGTGTGTTTGTGTGTAGGTTTGTGTGTATGTGTCTGTGCATGCACTCCCTAAAATCATTAGTGAAGGAGGGTGACAAGAGGACGGAACCAGAAATAGAAGAACCTAGTGTGGAAAGCGGAGGTGAACTCTTTCAGTTTAGCTATCTTGAAAGATCAAAAACAGTGGCAGCTCATTTTAAGCCTTCATGGATTTAGCTGTGAGTAACACTTCATAGTTCACCGGGAAAATAAAGAGTAACTACCTTTCTTGTTAAATTCTTGTGATGCTCCTATAACGTTTCTGCAG
>NW_016809675.1:587103-600268 GCF_001698545.2 Rhinopithecus bieti
TCTTGCTTATCATCACCGCACAAATGCTTACACCTGCTGGCAGCAGGGAACAGGGGAGGTGGCTCACCCCTCTTGGTTTGGTGTAGCAGGTGTCAGGTCATTAATTAGGCCATGCTCAACGTCACAGACCATCATTTTGGGCATTTACAGCTTTTTAGTTCTAGTCACTTGACCTGCATCCCAAGCCTATGCTTATTAAGTTTTTTGAGATAGATACATTATGTTAGATCAATATACATATTGAAATTTATATCTGAAGCTAAGATGTAAGATACGAGAATTGATATTTAAAACCCAAAGAATCTTGACTGTCATACACGCAGAACAAACTTCTAGAATCAAATACCTTAGAACCTTAGAATCAAATAACTCATAAAATCCTCCAATTTCTACATGAATGTAGGAGGTTTTAAAACTGGGTAAGAGAGTGAACTGAATCTTAGGATAATCAATTAGAAATCATCTAAAATGGAACAGTATAGGTACTTGAAATGCACACCAGATAGAATCAAGAAGCAGTAAAGGATGCTACAGATAAATAGAATTAAATGTCTAGGATGTGACACATCAGCCATCATATTTCGGGTATGACATGTTGATACCCAAATTGGCTCCTGACACAGGCATGGAGGAGGTGGGTGGGAGAGTGTGTGTGTGTGTTTGTGTGTAGGTTTGTGTGTATGTGTCTGTGCATGCACTCCCTAAAATCATTAGTGAAGGAGGGTGACAAGAGGACGGAACCAGAAATAGAAGAACCTAGTGTGGAAAGCGGAGGTGAACTCTTTCAGTTTAGCTATCTTGAAAGATCAAAACAGTGGCAGCTCATTTTAAGCCTTCATGGATTTAGCTGTGAGTAACACTTCATAGTTCACCGGGAAAATAAAGAGTAACTACCTTTCTTGTTAAATTCTTGTGATGCTCCTATAACGTTTCTGCAGTTTCTTATTTCCCACATAACCAAAGAAACCTTCCCAGAGGTCATGTCTTCTGGCATCTCTTCTACAATTTGCTTCTAAATTGATTAGGTGGACTTAGTGTTCACTAAATTATCAACATTGAAAGTTTTTTATTTTCTTTCTACTATAGCACATATTTTTATGACGTTTGTAAGCTATATCATGTTACTTAATCTACTTAAGTCCTATTTGATCTGGCTCTTCCCCATCTATACATCTGTCTTCACAAACCATCCTCTGTCCTCAGTAAGGCTCCTTCTCCTCCTTCATCTGGTAGTACCAGCATCCTATGGCTACCAGGGGTGTGGAGATGTAGTCATCGGAAAGCTCCTTTCTTGGCTCTGATGCTCACACTAAGACCCCTGCCTCTCTGGCTGGCAGCAGTGCTGTTCCTTGGCCCATCGTCTGTGTGCTGTGGCAGCTGTTATCAAGCACAGAGTTAGCTTGCATCGGGGCTGGCTCACCTGAAGCTCAGCCTCAGAAGACCTCTGCTATGAGTGCATGGAGTTCACTGGCTGGTGCCGTGTGCCAGCATCATGAGTGGTCTTGCCATCTCCCCATATGCCATTCAGGACTCGTGACATGTCTCCTCCACTTCCAAGTGCCTCTGCACCCTGAGGCTTGCATGGTTCGAACCTTTCAAATGGGACTCTGAAGGGAAGGAGAAGGATCTTCCGATCTTAGGTTCATGGCTGAGGCTCCCATCACAAAAGGCAGATTTAAAAGCCTACAAATTTATGTAACATGAGCCTTCATAAGGAAATGAAAACCCAGAGAAACAGGTCAACTTGTGTATTTTATGCATAGGTTTGATGAAGAGGTAGTCAGTTGTGGGGACGTGAGACTGGATGAAGGTCATGTGACCTAATGCTTATAAATCAGCAGGAATGTAGCAGGGCCTGTTCGTTCAGATTCTTCTCTGTGCTTCTGTGTCTTCACAGACAAGCACATTTCTTTTCTCTAGGTGTGGGGAGGCCCCCTCTCACACAAGGCCTGCTTGTGGCCTACGTCAGGGGAGAAGAGCAATGGCAGGGACAGTGGGTCTTCTGCCTCTCCAGTTTTCTTAAATGCCAGAGTGCCATATTTAGGGTTATGGTGTCCTAAATCCAATCAATCAGGAACGGGATGATTGCATATATGTTTGTTGTAATGGGTCCCTAAAAAGAAAGCACTCCTTCACTCTCAGGCTTGGCAAGAGGAAAATCCAAGACAGCTCCAAAAGAAAAGCCTTACTAACTCCGAAGGTGGAAGAAGAGTGCGTTCCTTCCACTGCTTCTCTTGTTGAGTATAAGGAAGAAGTTATTAATTTGGCATCTCAAATTTTCTGGCACGGCGTCTGTGACAAAAAAGTGAATGACACAACTGGAGTCATCTAAGACAAGATAAAACTGCCAGTTAGCTCCCTTTGTAAAACAACACAGTGGAATTAAGTTGAGAAAATAAGGTTTTAAAATCTTTGCCGTTTTTATTTGTGTTTATAATAACGTCAATGCTTTTAAAGATGATCCAGTAAGTTTCTGCATAGAGTTCATTTTGAGAATCAAGGTGGCCATGGCCCAAAGGGAAATCAACCTCTCCTTTACCAAACCTATAAATATTAGTAATGGCAAATTGAAAGTAATGACAAAAACTCCCATTACTTTTGCACCAACCTAATAAATATTTTATTCTCACCAACAGATTTGAAATGTAATTTCTTAAAAAGAATGTTCAGAATTTATTTTACCGTTTCACCTTCTGGTAGTCAATTTTCACATGTAATTGATTTTGTCTCCTTTCAAGTTTCTCTGTGACATACATGGTGTGATGGTATGCTTACTTTTTTTTTTTTTTAAGACAGAGTCTCACTCTGTCACCCAAGCTGGAGTGCAATGGTATGATCTCGGCTCACTGCAACCTCAGCCTCCTGAGTTCTAAGCGAGTCTCCTGCCTCAGCCTCCCAAGTAGCTGGGATTACAGGCACGTGCCACCACACCCAGCTAATTTTTTGTATATTTAGTAGAGATGGGGTTTTGCCATGTCGGCCAGACTGGTCTCAAACTCCTGACCTCAGGTGATATGCCCACCTCAGCCTCCCAAAGTGCTGGGATTAAAAGTGTGAGCCACCACGCCCAGCCGTGCTTAAGTTTTGAAGATGATGCATGTGACAAGTAGACGTGTACTTGTGTTTATTTTCTCCTGTGGAGCACTTTCTTTACTGCTGTTACTGAGATTCCCTGTGCCCTTTCTTGTCCATTAAGTTTGTTTACAACATATAATGAATATTTCCATTCCCTTTATGAGTTGAATCTTGATAATAACAGAAGGCAATACATATGTTAGAGTTGCTCGATGACTGGGTAAGGGTCAGAAGAATCATGTTGGAAGCCACTGTGTTTGATTTCTGAGTCCCCTATTTTTATATGTTAGTGTCACTTTTTTTCATTCTATTGGGAAAATAAGCTTTCCTCTCAGCAATTTGGAGCAAATGTAAAAGGCACGATTATTAGTGAATTTTACAGTTTTGTTGAGTAAGTCATTGATTCGTGGAAGAAGAAAGTAGCACAAGTTTGTCTATTCTTTAATATGAATAAACTATCTCTTACTGTTCTCAATAATTAAAAATGCAAAATCAAATCACTTGAAATTTATGATTATTTATTGTTGAAAATATTTTTATACCTATCCTTCTTTCCCTGAGACAGGGAATGCATATGTATGATGTTTCACATGTATTATTTCACTTAATTGCCTTATAATCCTTACATTCAGTTAATACCACTCCCAATTTTCAAAAGAGGGTTCAGACAGGCTAACAGGGCCAAAGCACCCAGCATGTAAGTGGCAAAGCCTAGATTTGAAAATAAATCTCTCTGGGTTTTTTTTGGAAAACAGAGATTTATTTTCAAATAAATCTCTCTCCGGCCTGGCTGACCCAGCAAGACCCTGTCTCAAAACAAACCAAAAAAATTATCCATTTCAAAGAGCAAGATGCCAGCTTTAAGGTTTGGAAACTATTGCAATTTGATGAATATATACTAGATGGGAAAAGAAGGTAGGTTATATGTTGTTGGACAAACAGAAAACCGATTTTTACGAAGTCTGCTCTCCTATTTTTTGTGCGATTAAAAATCAATGCACACTTACTGTAGAAAGTTGTTCAAAGTATAAAGAAGAAAATCCACTATACTTCTGATGTCCTCACTCATAAATAACCTTATGATATTTAAGTGTTTTGTGTTCCTTATCTATTCATATGTGTATATAACACCATTGTCATTTTATATAATATGCTTTTTCACTAGTGCAAAATGCCCTGGATTTTCAAATGTTCCTGTAAACTCATTTTAAAAGTTGTAAAATGCCATCATATTGCTGTACAACAATTCACTTGAGCAGTACTGAGCCACTGATACTGAATATTTTCTAAGATTTCACTATGGTAAATAGCCTTTGATTAAAAACTCTTCTTGTGCATGACATGCTGCTCACATATCTCATTAGTCCTTTCCTATGAAGTTCTTGACAATTAGTGATCCAAATGAACAGATTCATATTCCAAGAAGTAATTATCTACTTGTTCTTATTTTTACTGTCATTTTTTTTTTTTTTTTTTTTTTTGAGGCGGAGTCTCGCTCTGTCGCCCGGACTGGAGTGCAGTGGCCAGATCTCAGCTCACTGCAAGCTCCGCCTCCCGGGTTTACGCCATTCTCCTGTCTCAGCCTCCCAAGTAGCTGGGACTACAGGCGCCCGCCACCTCGCCCGGCTAGTTTTGTATTTTAGTAGAGACAGGGTTTCACCGTGTTAGCCAGGATGGTCTCGATCTCCTGACCTCGTGATCCGCCCGTCTCGGCCTCCCAAAGTGCTGGGATTACATTTACTGTCATTTTTATTGTAACTTTAGTGCCTAGAGAAATGTAATAGATGCTTGTCTGAGCTAATTGTGCAAAAACAGGAAATTTACTACCGGTGAATCAGGACCCCTGGTGGGACCCCAAGGAAACAGAGCCTCTGGACTGGCTGGGAGTCCCCAGACTCCAGGGCCTTCTTCTCTGAGAGGTTCCTAGTTATCTCCTCAACTGTCAGAGGAAAGGTTTTCTGGCTTCACTGTCAACAATGGTTCACAATAGAACATGCCTCTAGGTGCTAATTTACCATCCTGGCACAATCCGTTACAGAGATGGGATAGCCTCTCCTATTGTTGACCCCACTCGTGCAGGAGTGGAGTCTGATAGACTTCCCTTAATCAGGTGTGTCCTTCAGGGTATAATGACTGTGTAAATATAAGGACAGGTCTCAGAAAAGGAGAGCGAGAGGGTTTTGACTTGGAGAACCACTCCAAATGGGCCTGTGTACCTAGTTGGAAATGCATTTACTATTAAATGTGCTTTGGGTTTTGCTTTTCTTTTTATCTTAATTACTTTTAACATACCTTTCTGAAAAGGAAATTGAGATCATTAGACTCTTTGTAGTAACATTAAGTTGTTTCATGAACGTATTACCTTTAGAATAAGTAAAATTTGTGGAAATATTAACAGATAAGAATTGGCAATACTAAATCATCAGTTACATGTAAATAATAGTACAAATTAAAACTTAATTTCTAAATTCTATGCCACATTGACATTGGACTCTACTAATATTTACATTTCACAAGAAGTGAGATAATTTGGATGGGTTTATAATGTGTGAATATATATATAGAGAGCGAGCGAGAGATAGATACATACTGCTCCTAAAGAAATGAGAGAAACATTTATCTGAAAATGTTCCAAAGTTATTAAAATATTGATAAAATATGTAGTCAGTCTTTAGTGGTTTTTGGATAAAAACATTTCAATGTATTTAGTTTAATGTGAAATCACCTTTATATACTATTTCTTTGTGTATACTTATTGAAGGATTTTAACTATTTTTTCAACCTAAGACAGCAATGTAATGTTGGACAAGTATTACAGAATTAGAGTATCCTTTTTCCAATGTAAGAAGCTGTACACTGTTGTGATCTATAATATCCTAAAGTCCAAAATTACAAATAAATACCTTTAAGAAGCCTATATCCTTATATGAGACTGTTCAGACTGCATAATATATTTATGTATTGTCTTACTTGTTTTTAAAACAACTGTACTAATTTTTTTCTGATACTAATGAAAACATTCTTTTCCTATATCTTTCATATTTTCTATTTTCCTATAGAAATATTCCTATAAAAAATTCATAGCAAATCATCCAAATTTGAAAATTATTAAATGTATATTTGAGGACATCGATACACAAGAAGTAATTTAAATACATCATTCTGACTGATCAAAAAAAGGATTTTTCCATCTGAGCACAGTGGCTTATGACTGTATTCCTAGCACTTCAGGAGGCTAAGGTGGGTGGATTGCTTTAGCCCAGGAGTTTGAGACAAGCCTGGGCAACATAGTAAAATCCCATCTCTACAAAAACAATACAGAAATTTAGCCCGGTATGGTACCGTGTGCCTGTAGTCCCAGTTACCCAGCTACTCCTTGGGAGGCTGTGGCATAAGAATTGCTTGAGCCCAGGAGGCAGAGGTTGCAGTGAGCTAAGATAGCCTCATAGCACTTCAGCCTGGGTGACAAAGTGAGACCCTGTCTCAAAACAACAACAACAAATGTATCCAATAAAATAACATAAACCTTTCAAGCCTGTTAATAATGCTTTCCACGGAAACACAGGAAAGCAAAGAAAATAAATCAGTACTTCCTAGTGGCCAAGCACGAGGCAGGGCTTACTCTGAACATTTCTTCTGACCATTTTTTTTTTTTTCCTGCAGAGTGTTACCTTCCTCACCTTAAAGAGGAGAAAATGGAGGTTATCAGAGGTTTTATGACTTTCTTAAAATTATTTAGATAATATGGGGTAAATACCTCTTTATCTTTTCAAAGGATAATAATTTTTTCATAATGGGTCTAGGCTTCTTTTTTTAAAATTCTGCCTTAAAGTCGGGTTATTTTGTTTGAGGAAAAGGGGGGGAAGTACGAGAGCAGGATTGATGTGCCAGCAACCAAGCACACGGTGAAGCCACAGAGGAAAATGTTTACCAGGTTCGAGTTCCACTCATCATGTTTTCGATAGCAAGCACTGGAAAGCACGACTTACATTGGCCTAAACAACAAAGGAAAGATCTTGGCTTACATAACAACCTATTGAGATATCATTTGTGCTCACCGTTTGTGGTTTCATTTCACCAAAGTCCAGTGACTGGAAATGCTGGGGTTTTGTAAAGAAGATGGAAAGGGGAAATGGATACTGAAGAGATGGAAATAATGCCCACTGAAATTAGCAAACCATTTTGGTGGTTTCAATACCATGCGTATCAGATATTGTACTTCCTCTTTTCAAATTTAAGTATACAAAGGAGAAGTTAAAAGCCAAGCAGACTGGATTTATTCATATAGGTGTCTAGGGTCTTATTTTCACATGACCTCTCTCATTTTCTACAGAAAATGCAATTGCCAAAAATGGATTACAGTCTCAAGAAGTATTGTTGGCTGTTCATGCCTACATCAAAAATTGTTTGCTTTCATCTTCGTTAATCAGAAGAGACATTATTTATCATTATGTAGCCACAATGAAAGTTAATTTTTCTGAACTTAAAAAACAAGGAGGTTTCCAGAGGTTATATGACTTTCTCGTTCTCATTCTCTCTCTCTCTCTCTCTCTCTCTCACACACACACACATCAATACAGACAGATAGGTGTGTGTATGTGCTTATCATATCACATTAAAAACTATCTCAGGGCTGGGTGCAGTGGCTCACTGCTGTAATCCCAACAATTTGGGAGGCCAGAGCAGGTGGATCACCTGAGGTCAAGAGATGAAGACCATCCTGGTCAACACGGTGAAATCTCTTCTCTACTAAAAATATAAAAATGAGCTGGGCGTGGTGGGGCTCACCTGTAGTCCCAGCTACTCAGGAGGCTGAGGCAGGAGAATCACTTGAACCCAGGAGGAGAAGGTTGCAGTGAGCCAAGATCATGCCACTGCACTCCAGTCTGGCAACAGAGGAAGATTCTGTCACAAAAACAACCAAAAATTATCTTAGAATGCACTGGCCCCCTATCAAGCTGGTTGACCATTGGCAGTCCCAAAATCCATTTCTCCTTCCTCCCTCTCTCTAATTTAATGCACCTGCCCAGTGCCATCAAGTGTGAAGGTGCAATGATGAGAACATGGTACCTCCCTAAATGTAGTTTCAAAGGGTGAAGGAAATTCACCAGAAAGTGCACTTGTATTGCACAGTAACATGAATAGGCAAAGATATGAGGTTAAATTAAGTGACCCAGTGCTTTCAGATTTTGATTTCTATTACTTTTGGACTCATTTTACTGGGTCATATTTTCCTTGCAAAATCTTAATGATCACATAACATGTATTTTTGAGAATCAGCTGAATGACCTGGAGTACAGCATGTATTTTTGCAGTACACAATTAGATCTGAATAAATTCCTAAGAACAGGGTGGATTCTATATACACTGCTGAGTATATTCATAGTTGTCCTTTTACCAAATGCTATGCAAGGTATCAATGATTTGTGAACTATATTTAAATCAAGTTAATGTCATACTGTTTTATTCACATCATTTGCATACATTGCTAAGATTAGAGTACTTGAAGAATGCAAAAACAAATTACAAGCTGTTATGACTAATATTCTAGAAATATAGTTCTAAATCTGCCCTGTTAACAAAAAAAATTGCAATTAATTTGGGAGACAGCCATCTGTTTTTAAAATTAATAAATGAGCATTTCTTTTGCATTCATTATGCATTTTATGTATTTTACATATTTAATCTATTACATATTTAAATATTTAAACATTTAAAATAATTATGCAATTTACATTATTTATACACATATTACTCAGCATAAAACTTCATTTAAAGAAAGAAGTCATTACAGAAACTAATAAATTTCAGACCCAGCAAACATTCACTGAATGGGCTCTTCTAGATAGGTTGTTTGATCCTCCTAACTTCCTAGTAAGTTATTATCTTTTGTGGAAACATGATCATTAAGGAAGATGATTAAGAGAACTTATTGCAGTTTTGATAGTGTGAAAAAAAATTATCCATGCTTCTCAAATTTGACATTTTGGGGCCAGTGTCAGCAGCAAAGTCTAGACTCAGGAAATTCTAGAATAGTGATGGGTATATATAGGGTATATATTGGAGGTGAGGATGACTAGTCTAAAAATAAACAGAGCCAAATTACTACTTTAATTATTACTTTAATTTGTTATTAGGCACATCTATTTGAAATTTCAACAAAACTAAAAAATGTTTAATATTTTAATGTTTATCAAAAATAGGTGTAAGCTGTTAACTGCCCTTCATGCATCTGCAGAGTAAGGTCAAGCTACCTTCTCAGCTGTGCAGGTCAGCAGCTGGACTCAGGAAAGCAACAGTGCCCTGTGTCCAGGGAAAGCCCTGCAAAGATAGGTCCCAGGGTCAGATTCAGTAGAGCTTGCATTGTGGTTGGTCTTGGCCATATCAAGAAGGGAAAGTACACTGACAGGAAAAGAAACTTGTGTTAGATGACTGGATGTGAGGCTACCTGAGGGAGGAACAGAGTCACAAACCTCACAGTGACCTGGGCAAACACTGAACCATCTTGGGCAGATCCCTGTTGTTCTGTGGGTGAGGGTGAAAGCCGGCACTACACAGCTCTTACCATTGCTGGTAAGGTTGGTTGGTTTGGCTTATGTAATTAAGTGTAATCTGTTTGTGTGTTACATATCACTATTTGTAAACTTTTTACATTGACAGAATTTCAGTTACTGGGCAGTGACTGAGGAAACATTGATAGCAAAAACCACACCCTTGCTACATACAGATTAAAGGTAATTTGCTCAAAATACCATAAGAGGAGAGACAGCTTTCCTGTAGATATTTATTTTGAAATTAACATATGTGTTTAACAACAGGGTCCTTGAAAACATTTTTGTCTTACTGGGATGCCTTCTGTTGAAAGGTATCCCTTTCCCAGATAAATAAGTAGCACATGTTTTTTCTAGTAATCTAAATGCATATTATAATTTATTTCTTCACTTAATTTCTGAATATGTTGTTAGATTCCATCAACAAATAGAATTATTTCTAAAATTCACTGAGCATCAATTCTGTAGAAACTCAGGAACTATCATGTATAGTTACCTGACCATAGAAATGATAATAAAAATAATGTGATAGCTCTTATTTTTAAAAATTCTTTTATTTTATTATTATTTTTTTGAGACAGAGTCTTCCTCTGTTGCCCAGGCTGGAATGCAGTCACATGATCACAGCTCACTGCAACCTCCACCTCCTGGGTTCAAGTTATGCTCATGCCTCAATCTCCCAAGTAGTTGGGACTACAGGTGCGTGCCACCACACCTGGCTAATTTTTGCATTTTTATTAGAGACAGGGTTTCACTACGTTGGCCAGGCTGACCTCGAACTCCTGACCTCGTGTGATCCACCCGCCTCAGCCTCCCAAAGTGCTGGGATTACAGAAGTGAGCCCCTGGGTTTAGACTCTTTTGCTCCTTCTGGTTCCTTCAATTCATGTGTGGGTGTGTGTCCGTGTTTGCTGTTACTAAAATCGTTCCCATTTGGTTTTATAGTAATTTGTTTATCATTGTCTCTGACACCAAAACATGGAAGGAAGGCTTTATGTTTATTTATTTATTTATTTATTTATTTGCCTCTAGTGTTTTATACCTAGGCAATCAATATATAGTTCATTAAATATCATACTCTATAGCATTCAAATGTGTTAATACTTCATTTTAAAGACATTCTTCAGCTTTGTTTCTCCTCCATCCTTGCCTCCTTTTTGTTCTTTTGTCATTTTTACTTTACCTTCTGTTTTCCATTCTCCTTTTTGCTCACGATGAGCATCTGTTTCCTACCCCAGAACTCTAATGGGTTTTCCGCATCTAATGGTGAGTCAAAGTAGAGCTCATGAAATTCACAATTAGTCAGAGAGATTAATTAATGATTACATAAAGAAATATAAAAATGCAGTAGTGATAAATGCTATAAAGAAAAATTACTTAGGCACTATGAAAGCATCAAAGTGAGTATACTTGATGTAGTGCAGATTATAAGGAGAATCTTCACTGGAAAAGTTCCTCTGGCTTGAACATATCAAAATGATTAGAGAATATCTGTTAAGTGTGGTGTGTTGAAACAAGGTGGGAGAGAGAACGTCTGTCTCTAATTCAAATGCTTTATGTTGAAACACTGTCTCATTATCCGAGATAAATAAATAGGTAGCACATGTTTGTAATGATAAACTAAGCGTATATTGTAATTTCTTTCTTCACTTTAATTTCTAACTACATGGTTAGATTCCTTCAACAAATAGAATTATTTCTAAAATTCACTGAGCATTATTTCTACAGTAACTTAAGAAGTATTATGTATAGTTACCTGACCATATAAATGATAAAAATGTCATATATATAGATATATAATATCTATGTATATATCTATATATAAAATTCTAGGACAGAAGAACAAAACATTCAAAGCCATTTTATAAAATGACCAACTTGCTAAAGAGAACAAAGAAAAGCTTTGGTGGTTGAAGAACAAACTAAGGGCAGAAGGGCTGGGGGAGAGATCGAGAAACACAAACTATGACCTGACATTGATAGGCTATATAAACCGTAATAAAATTGTTGTTTTTATCATGTATGACTCGGAAAATAGATTGCTGCAGGTGCGAAAGGAGAATGGAGATAAGAAGTCAGTTAAGAAAGGGTGCCGTGGTAGCTGATAGCTTGTGCTAAACTGGTGCTAGTGATGATGTAGACCAACAGGAAATTATGAGATATATTCAGAAGGCAAAATTAGCAGGACCTGTGATAAGCTGAAGGAGAGTTGAAGATAGGAACAAAGACATGCGCCAGCAGCTGCAGAGGCTCCAAGAAGTGGTTGAGGGGTGGATGGGGATGTCAAAGTCAAGGACACAGCTAACATTAGGGCAGTGGTGCAATTAAGGGCAGATGGATACAGGAGCTTCTGTGGCAGTGTTTGGCAGGGAATGAGAAACATGACTAATTTTTCTTAATACATACAGAGAGGTTGTCATAAACAAAAGAAAAGAGCAACTCTTCAAAGAATCTTCAATCCCACGTACCACAAAAGTATTCAATGCCTAGGTCAGTGTCTATGACCTTGATAATATAGAAAATTGTCTGTTTATATGACAAAACATCTTATGCATAGCAGAATTGTGTAATTAGCACTCAGCAGTCTGGGGGATCATGTCTTCCCTATCTACTTTCTGGGATTGTTGTAAAGATAAATGTGAATAACTTGCTTCAAAAACTGCAAGACCATATGTAAAGCAAATGTGAAGAATTAGTAGTATCTATAAAATGCAGACACATCCATAAAACATATTATTCAATCCAGGCTTAACATTTATTTTTGCCTTTTTCTAATAGTCTGATAGTTTAGATACTGTATGTTTAGGAAACAATTAGGTATCTTACTACACTGGATAAATGTGGATAAATACACAGGCTTAACATTTATTTTGCCTTTTCTAATAGTCTGATAGTTTAGATACTGCATGTTTAGGAAACAATTAGGTATCTTACTACACTGGATAAATGTGGATAAATACACAGGCTTAACATTTATTTTTGCCTTTTTCTAATAGTCTGATAGTTTAGATACTGCATGTTTAGGAAACAATTAGGTATCTTACTACACTGGATAAATGTGGATAAATACACAGGCTTAACATTTATTTTTGCCTTTTTCTAATAGTCTGATAGTTTAGATACTGCATGTTTAGGAAACAATTAGGTATCTTACTACACTGGATAAATGTGGATAAATACACAGGCTTAACATTTATTTTTGCCTTTTTCTAATAGTCTGATAGTTTAGATACTGCATGTTTAGGAAACAATTAGGTATCTTACTACACTGGATAAATGTGGATAAATACACAGGCTTAACATTTATTTTTGCCTTTTTCTAATAGTCTGATAGTTTAGATACTGCATGTTTAGGAAACAATTAGGTATCTTACTACACTGGATAAATGTGGATAAATACACAGGCTTAACATTTATTTTTGCCTTTTTCTAATAGTCTGATAGTTTAGATACTGCATGTTTAGGAAACAATTAGGTATCTTACTACACTGGATAAATGTGAGTAGAGTACCTCTGGCTTTTTTTTTTTTTTTTTTTTTT
>NW_016809675.1:601730-649839 GCF_001698545.2 Rhinopithecus bieti
GAAAACAGAGTACCTGAATGTAAATACAGGCTTACTGTTGACAAGTAGAATGCAACCTAAGGCAGTACAGATTAATAGGGAAAATATGCAACAAAAAATACTGAATATAACTTTTGGATTGTTGCTTAAACAGCTAAATTTTGACATTGCCAGAAAGATATCCTGCTGAATTTTTTTTTTATGTTTATTCTTTCCTCGTTGTAATCACTGCTACTACTGTCACCTCAACTTAGGCCTTTATTGTCCCTGCATTGAAATACCGAAACATTCTCAGAACTGGTCTCCCCATTACAGTCTTGATACTGCTTTGAATTATGCCTTGTTATCCATGTTTTGTTCTTTATTTAATTTTCCTACAATCCTGAGACTCAGCGAAGTTAAATATGAGAAAAACAGTCAGCTCAGAAATGGTAAAATTAAGATTTTGCCCTGTGTTTTTCAAATGTCAAAACAAACATTTCTCTACACTTACTTATTTTACAAATAATTTTTGAAGTTGATAACTCTCTTTAGGCTCCAACAGTGTCCCTTCAGAGATCATAAGTAAAGTTTTAAGTGTTTTAAGTGCTGCATGGTGCATAAATATTGGAAAAAAGAATTGTTCACTAGAACAGGTTAGATTCTAAGGTTTAAACCTAAAGAAAAACTAGAAACTATATAAATGTTATGTGTTAGTCAGCTCAGGCTGCCATGACAACATAGCATGGACTGGGTGGCTTAAACAAGAATTTATTCCTCACAGTTCTGGAGCCCTGTGCATCCAAGATTAAGGTGCAGCCAATTTAGTTCGCTGGTGAAGGTTCTCTTCTTGGTTTAGAGACAGCTGCCTTCTCACTGTGTCCTCTCATGGAGGAGACAGAGGAAGCAGCCTCTCTTGTGCCTCCTCTTACGAAGAGACTAATGCCATCATGAAAGTCTCAACCTTCTAATCTCATCTAAACCTAATCACATCCCAAAGGCCCCACCTCCAAATATCACATGAGGGGCTTAGCACTTTAACACATTAATTTTGGAGAGAGACACAATCTATAGCATGCTGAGGCCAGAAAATCTTGTATTTTCTTCTATATGTATTTGCACTGCTGTCTTCTACATTCCATATAGTAGAGTTTTTGTTGTTGTTGTTGTTTTGTTTTGTTTGTTTTACCAAACGTTATTATTTCTGTCCTTGGTGTTCCTGATTTACACCAAAGCTGCAAGTACCAGAATGGTTAGTGGTGCATGTTTGTTCAATACTATTATGGTCAAATTGCTCCTCCTGCTGATTTTACTGAGCACATACTGTGCCCTCATTCCCTTTGAGCATTTATACACACAACTTCCTCTGCCAGGTGTTTGAGACCTTCCTATCCTTGCATCACCCTGCCTATTTCCACTTGCCTTTACTGTCTTCAGAAGTTTTTTTCACCCTATCCTGGCATCACCCTATCTATTTCCACTTGCCTTTACCTTCCTTAGCATTTTTTTTTTCAGCCTCAATCCAGGTCCATCCCTGTGCCCTGCACACGCCAAACTCAACATAACCTCTGACTTGCTTCAACTCAGGGCCACTATGTCCAACCCCTCCAGTGAACAAATAATTTTATGACCAAAGTTTTGAGGTCTGACCATTAGATCAATTTTCTCACATCATCTATGGTTCCAGCGGGCCTCTACTGTCAGATGGCCAATGTCTGACTCTGGTTTATATGAAGAGAATAATGCATACAAATGAGAGAGTCTCCATTTAAAATTTTAGTATCAGCTTTATTGAGATCTACTTCTCATACCATGAGATTTGCCTCTTTAAAGCGCACAATTCAGTGGTTTTTGGTTTATTCACAGAGGTGTGCAATCATCTCCTTTATTAATTTTAGGACATTTTTTTACCTATCCTCTGAAACCCTGTATCTTTCAGCAATCATTACCATTCCCCAGCCCCTCACTTCCATCACAGGCAGTCCCTGGCAGGCACTTAATTACTTTTAGTCTCTATGGACGTATGTATTCTGGACATTTCATGCAAACTTAATCATACAATGTGTGATCTTTTGTGACTGGCTTCTTCCACTTAGCATAATATTGTCAAGGTTTAATTGACCAGCTGTGGGTTGTCTTGGGGAAAAAAGTTGTGGAAGCGTTAGCAGAGTTGGCACAAATGAGGACTAGATCCACAAAGCATGATTCCAACAATAAAAGTAGTCTGTGAATTGTCCCCCCAGTTTTCCCCAAGCACAAGGTAGAAAGTGGATGCTAGATCTTAAAGGGGAACTGAGAGCTGTTTTGTAGGAAACTCTTCCAACAAAACACAAAGCAATCATTTCCTGAGGTTTTAGATAATGTGGCCAATAACATCAAGTGTGCCTCAACATCTCTGGGCCCTAGTTTGGAAAGGGGGATGATCCCAACAGGTGGCAGCAGGTCACCTTTAGACAGCACACTAAACCCTACCAAAGGATGATCTGTAGAACTTACTTTGCCCTAGAGTCTTTGGGTCTTGCATTTTATGCATTTTAATAGTTTTCATGAATTTCTCATGAGAATTCATAAGGGACTCTTGCAAAAAGTTTTTAAATAAACATTTGGCATAAATTTTAACATTGTACCTGATCAATGTCTGTCTTTTTTTTCCTTCCATACAATTCCCTTTTCCCCTCAGTGTCCTCAGTGTACCACAGATGCATGTATGCCGTGTCACCATGTTTGTGAGTTGTGTCACCATGTATGTGTGTGTGTGCCTTGTCACTATGTAGCATGCATATGTGTGTGTATGTCACTGATGGAAATGTGTGTGTTTATGTTGGGTATGTGTGCCTGGTCACCATGTATGCTGTGTACATCACCATGTTTTGTGTGTTGGTCCATGTCTGGGTGTTGCTTCGTTTACCATGTTATGCATGCTATGGTATGTCATCACATATTGGGGGATTACCATGTATGTGCATGTAAGTGCCATGTCACCATGTATGCATGTGTCTGTATGTCACCATGACAGTGTGTGTGTTGTCACCGTGTGTGTGCACGTCTTATTTCCTTTCTCCCCTTGACACAAAACTTTTTCAAGCACCTGGCATTTTTTTATTGTTTTTAATATTTCTGCATATGTAGCACATTTTATTTACAGTAGGGAATCAGCAATAGTCTTACACTTTCTGTTATTGGTTGTTTACCTTGTAGGTGCATATTTCACCACAGATCTTTATTAAAGCTTTTTTTTTTCAACAGTAATATAAAAGGAATTATTCTCCCTCTTTTCTCAATGAGAAAATAGATTATTTTACACACACTACAGATATTTTCTGCCCATACTTCAAAGTGTGAGAATGTGAACAGGCTCTACCTCTCTTTACACTTACTTCAAGTCAGCACCCGACCCATCTCATCTTTTACCCTAGGTTGAGAGATGAAGTTCTAGAGAAGTTTTCATTTGGGAGAGCACAAGAGGTCAAAGGCTTCCTGATAAGTATTTTGTAACCTGTGCAAATAACCTTCTCTGCAGCTGCAATTGCCCTCTCTTCCTGAGGTTCCAGGACACTTGGCAAATGGAAGCCAGCAGGTATTTCACTGTGTGAGAGCCCCATGCAATGGGAAGATCAGTGACCAGGTCCTGTCACTGCAGAAAGCCCAATTCTTACAGGCAAGCTTTACTTTCAACAAAAGGTACAGGACTGCCTTGGTATCAGCATTGCGTTGCCCTCAGTAAGCCACCCAAACCATGCTGGATGTTCTGAGGAAGCAAAACACTACCTACCTCGGCGAGGTGCTGCTCCCCACTGAGAAAGCTGACCCACTCCACTGCCATGCTTGGCAACTAGTGGAGGGTTTCTGTCATCTCGTTTTTAAGATAATTTAAAAGATGAGGCATAAATGAAACTCTTCAAATGTAAGTTTTCACTGGCTCCTTCAGGCTGATAGCCTCCTGGAGGAAAGCATGCATGCTCGCGCGCACGCACACACACACACACACACACACACACACACAGCAATACTTTCTGATCCATATTTCTTTCAAGGTAAGACAAAATCTATAAATTGAATCATGAAAATAGTTCCATTTTAAAACTTTTCAGTTGAAGCTCTCTGTGCTGAGAGAGGAACTGTTGAAGATAACGTTGTTTGGGACGATTTAAAGTGTCTGGTGAATTCAGGTGGAGAGGAGAAAGTGACCCCTATTTGGAAGCTGGCCAGACACACTTTGCCAACATCACTGCTGTTATTCCAGAACAGTGGCTTTTCTGTCGTGCTTCCAGAATTATCACAATAAACTTGTTTGCCAAATGTTAATTTTTCTCCTCACGAACAGTTTCTAGTTGATTACACAAACAGACTTGGGTCTGTAATTTTTTTAAGTAGATAAACACCAATTAGGTTTAAAAAACAAGAATAAAAAATTGCCATGTTAGCATTTCCCAAGGGCCAATTCAGTAACCTGCCCTAATAGTCACCAGGAAATTATGTAATGACTTCAGTGGTAAAAGGATTGAATATTTCATCTTGAAACTACTAAGAGGAGTTGAATACTAAGCTTCATAGGTACATAAATCATGCTACAGGATTTGAAGAGAGAATACTGCATGCAAATAGAGCTAGTTTTTCAAGCCCCAGATTCAAACTGGCAGTGTTCTGCTTTGCAATATTTGCAATCATTGTTTTGAGAATTTTTGGTGAGTAAAACAGCAGCCAATATAGGCAAGCTTAAGAGAGCTTCTTGATAAAGCTGTAGTCAGGAGATAGTGTGGCTGTCATGTGACTGTTTGTTATATGACTGCTCAATGAATAAAGCTATCCTTGTCAGTAAAATTTCCTTGCTGAAGTACCCCCGCCAAAACATGCCACCACCAAACACAAACACATTCTTTTGCTCTTCTAAGAAAAGAATATGATTTTTATCTGAGCACATGAAACAAATTATTTTTCTCTTTCTATTATAAATTTGTGTGTACTTGTATTTCTCAACCACTTAGAGCCAACTGTTTTATTCTGCTCTGCGTTAAGAGACCTGAATCCTATCAAACCTATCACAGTAATATTTGGATGAACATTTTATATGACAGCAGGTAACATTTGCGTAGTGATATTATCAAAATGCATGCCATAGAGAACTGCCTATAGTAAAGATGGGCTTTATTTTTAAGGGTAAAGATCAAAATATAAGACGCAGGACCCCTTGCAGTTAGCACTTTTAATTGTAATAATGAATTCATGTGTGAGTAGTCAAAATACCATCAGCTATCTAGCTCACAGGACACACGTGCTTGCTTCTTGACTATCCGAAACACACATTTTCTTTCCCATGACTTCACTGATTAGGGGAACATGTATTTCATTATTAGCCACAATCTTGACAGGGTCATAAATAAGACAAAGTCAGCTATTCCCTAGGGCCAGGGCCACAAAAGTCATCAAAAGAGGCAAATGAGAGCTTCCGGGTGGTGGAGATTAACGGCCATGCCTCTTCTAAGTTATTCACACAGAACACGTGAGAAGACATAGCAGAAATATACACAGAAGGACTTTAGTTTGCAAAAATCAATGAGAGTGTAGGAGATGAGAAAATAGATCTCTAACCCTACCCTAATCGGAAAGTTTGCCCTGTCTTACACTTGTCGATGTGGGTGCACCAAACCAGCTTCCTTGGCTACAGAGTTTCTCCTAGCAGGGTTCACATGGTTGAGTTGATCTGTTCTGGAGCAACACTTCACTAGTGTTAATGGATCTTCAGCTCAGCATCTCCAATCCTCATAAAACATGAAACACGTGACTTTCAAAAATGAAGGAGTATAACACACTGGGGCTCTGCACCTTGCAGCACTTCCAGAAGTCCAGAAACCTGAGGAGTTCTGTGATTTGGCTAAGAAACCATTCTTCTTAGATGTCCTTCCAAATATTGCTAGTTAAATCGTTCTCCTTCTAGAAAAATACTGCAGTACCCCCACCTCCGACCCTAGGAACGTGAATAAAACTCTGTAAAGAGAGTTTAAGAAAAGAAACAGCAGAAATGTTCAAGTTAGCAAAAAACCAACAGCTTCATATTACAAAATGTTAAGAACTTTGTTGGAAAGTTTGAAAAAGTTTCTAAACAGAAATACTTAGTAGCTGCGCTAATGCTTCCAGAGTGCTCTCTGGAGAGGGGTAAAAAAAAAATCTCTGAAAATTCTCATTCATATTCCTCAATTTAGAAGAAGTGGGCAGGCAGAAAAGAAGGTTGACTAGGTATATTTCTCCACATCCTTAGAGTTCCAAGTAGTTCTTCCTCAGGAACTAGAAAAACAAAACTGCAACTATTTTCTCAAATGAGGAGAAATCATTTGTGTGATTACCAAAAATCTCATTGAGAAACGTGAATTGGAGGAATTATTATGATTTGGAGTGCACCTCCTGGGTAGAGCTAACTTCTTGTGAGGATTTTGAATGAATAAATTTAAAAGCTAACAGGTAAAAATCAATAGTGCATGTGTCTAGCCCCCATGTCTGCCCCACTAAGGAAACTAAAAGCAAGAGAGGCAGCAAGAGGAGGCAAGGTATTCACATCCCAGCCTTATAGGAAGGGAAGAAGGAAGTAGGGTGAAAACACATGCCAAGTGCAGATTTTATTAAGTTTAAGTAAAGCTTTATATGTCTGTGAAAATTAATGGCAGCAAAAGCTCTGTGAAATATAAGATGAAAAGTAAGATTTCAAAGGAAATGAATGAAATTAAAAGGAAGATTAGACATCTAAGACACCAAATTAGAAATAAAGCTAACACTAGATCAGAAATAATAGATGAATTAGAAAAGGAGAATTAAATAAAGCTTCAGAGATCTGAGGAAACACATTCAACCTGAATTTAATAGAAAAATACAGAGATAAACATGGTAGAAAGAGGATAATAGATACAGCGAAGAAATCATGGAGAATGTTGAGCACATCATTGAGGGATTAAGGAAGAGAACACTGGAAATGGAAAACTATCCAGAGAGAGGTTGTAGGCAAACTGGTAATGTATTTTTGTTTTTAAATTAATGGGAAAAAATCAAAAGCAAGTTAGGGTGCTGTGTGTGGCAGAGGCTAGACATGAGGGTTTAAGGCCGCCCAAGAACCCCTACAAATGATGGTGCTGTGATCATCCAAGAAAGCTAAGTTACAAAATGGAAAAGCCTGCAAATGTGGATGAGATTTTGAAATGTGGATGAGATTTTGGTTTGTGGTTTGGGCTTTTCAACTGAATGCCCCATTATCAAAGTTGGAAGGATCAGAAGCCGTAACAGAAGTTACTACATTCAGATTCATGCCAATGCACTTGATTAAACTTCAGAAATTTCAGTGAGTTTGATAAGAGGAAATATCTGCTAAAAGCTGCACTTGCAAGGTAGAATAAGATTAGGTCAAATTAATATAAATTAAAATAAAATTATTTTAATTATACAAAATAAGAGATGAGGTATTTCATGTAGAATCGCCATAGCTTAAAAAATGGAGTCAAAAATATTGTAGATTTTTAACAAATACAATGGCAGATAAAGAATTACTTTAAAGACGTATGTGTGAACAAGGCAAAGATGGCCACTCTGGCCGCTGCTATTCAATTTTGTTAGTGGTTTTAGCCATGCATTAAGGCAAGAAAAAGTCATAAACTGTTTACAAATCAGAAGGATAAAATAAGATTATCTTTATTCACAAAGGACATAAATGTCTATGTAGAAAAATTCTGAGTAATGTGCAGAAATGTTAATAAAACCAAGAGTTTAACAATGCCATGTGATATAAGGTCAATACATTAAAAATCCATTAAATTTCTTTAACCACCAATCGCTGAAGAAAATTAGAATTTGTATTTTTTAAATCCCATATGCAATAGCATTCCAATATATAAAGTACTCAGGGATAATCCAAGAAAATATATAACAATCTAAATTTTGAACTACAAAATACTAATTTAGGAGAATTTCAAAAAGACCTACATAAAAGGAGGGTATATCATGTTCATGAATTGGAGTACTTCATATTATTAAGACCTCAGTTTCTTTCTCTTCCAAATTAGTCTCTGGATTAAATGCAATCCAAATCAAAATGTCAACAGGCGTTTTGAAAAAAAGGACAAATTCACTCTAAAATATTTATAGAAAAGCAGAGAATCTAGAATAGCCAAAACAATTTTAAGAAGCACTAAATTGGATCACTAACACTCTGATTTCAAGATTTCTTCTCATGCTATAGTAATCAAGAGTGTGGTACTGGAAAAATGATAATCTGTGGAATAAAATAGAGTCCAGAAATAGGCCTACATAAATGTGGTCGACCAATATTTGAGAAAGGTGACACAGTAACACAATGGAGAAAGAGTAGTCTTTTCACCAAATGATGCTGTAATAACTGGACCTGTACATGTAAAAGCTTAAAAAATTTACTTATGTCTCACATACACAAAAGTTTACTGAAAATGATTGATACACTTACCTATATAAACTAAAGTAATAAAAATTACATAACAAAAAATTGAAGAAATGTTTCGCAAATTGAGGCAAAGACCTTTTTTTTTTTATAATTAGATAACACACAAAAGGAGCACAAAATAGGAGTTTGATAAATCAGACTTCATCAAAATTACAAAGTTCTGCTCTTCAAAAAACACAGTTTGGGAAATGAAAAAATAGACTACAGACTGTGAGAACATTTTTACAAAACACACATCTGATGAAGGACTTTATGAAGGACTCACAAATCTCAGTAAGAAAACAGCATATTTTAAAGTATTTGGACACTAATTACAGTTATGGATTATTTACTGTTTTCCTATTCCTTCTATAAGTTACCACAACATTACTGGTTCGAAACCGCACAAATTTGTTATTTTACAGTTTTAGAAGTCAGAAGTCCAAAACTGATCCAAAATCAAAGCATCATCAGGATTCTGTTTGTTTCTGGAGGGTCTTAGTAAAAACCCACTTTTTTGCCTTTCTCAGCCTCTAGAGGCTGCCCACATTCCTTGTCTCCTGGGCAGTTTCCTCTTCAAAGCAGTAGTTGCAGATTGAGCCCTTATCGCGTTGCCTCACTTCGACACTGACTCTGCCTCCCTCTTCCATGTTTAAAGGCCTCTGTGATTATATTGGGCCCATCTGACTATTCTAAAATCATCTGTCTATTCTAAGGTTAGCTTATTAGCAACTGTGGTTCCATCTGTTACCTTAATTCCCCTTCACCACAAAAAATAATATATTCACAGTTTCCAGGAATTAGGACTTAGACATCCTTGGGAGGAGGTCATTATTCTGCATCCCAAGATGTGCTATATGACAGGCACATCAGAAGATGCTCCGCCTCACCAGTCACCACAGAAACATTACCTAGAAGCAAAATGAGATTTTCCTTTGTGCCAGGTATCATGAGTTAAAACAAAAATAAGAACAACACCAAGTGCTGGTGCCGACGCAGAGTGCATGCGATATTGCATATCCCTGATAGGAATGCAGAGTGGCATGGTCACGTTGGTAAACATTTGGATCATTCTTGTAAAATATATACCTACCTTACAATCCTGCAAGCTCTTCCTAGGTAATTACTCAAGATAAATGAAAACATGTCTACATGAAGACTTTTGCATAAATATTTATGGCAACTTTATATTTGCTAAAAAATTGAGAACACAAATATTAATATGCAAATGGTAAGCACATTGTTGTATATTCTTACAATAGAACACTACTCAAAACAAAGAGGAATAGATTATGGATCCATGCAACAGCGTGGATGGACCTTGACGGCCTTATGCTAACATGAAAGAAACCATTGCAAAAGGCTGCATGCACACTGTATGATTCCATTAATATGACCTGGGAAAGGCAAAGCTACAAAGACAGAAATCAGTGATGGCCAGCTGTCACCCTCTGGGGAGAGGGCTGACCACAGAGGAGCATGAGGACCTTATCAGTGTGCTGGGAATGCTTGTGTGTCAACTGTGGGGATGAATCGTTCATGGCTATGTGCTACTCACGGTTATGTGTTACGTAACTTTCACGACTCATGGACCCGTTCACCTGAAATGGGTGGTTTACTTTTTGTAAATTAGTCTTCAGTGAAATTATCTTAAAAAATTTTAGGTCAGCAAAGGGAAAGGGAGGTCAATTTGAGAGAAAAGAAGAGAACCAGTCAATCTTTGAAGTTTCAGAGAAAGTGAGGAGAGGAAGGTCGTGGGAGAACAGAGCTCTGAAAGAAGCCCCCAGGGTTTGGCAAATGGACAAACAGAAAAGACCTAAGAGAGCAAAAAATGCAGGAGGTTTAATCTAGATTGTCAGAAATACAGAGGGCAGGGCTGGGTGGCAGTTGGAAGGGGAGTTAAAGGGAAACTAATACCTTTTCTACAAATTAAGTAACACTTTGAAAATTAAAATAATGTTTGGTAATAAAATGAACATGAGATATTATTTTCCTTTTTCAGATGCTACAATTTATCAATATATCTAAAGTTCCCAAACACATTCATAATGCAACTTTTTTATATAAATAGAAACTGTAAAGAAGTAATGTATGTACATTGTGGTTTATAAAGTTTGGATGGATTTAATCCATTTGAAATGCATACAAAGAAATGAGTTTTCCTCACCATAAAGATACCATAATTTCCATAGTTCCAAACTATACAAATAATTTGATTGTGTCTCTACAACATTAGCATCTTCGCTTTTATAGAAAATAAAATTGTACTTTTATTTTTGGTGTGTGTGGCTCCCAACTTGTTATAATAATAAGCACATGTGAATTGGACATGACAATCTGAGAACTCGAAAACGTTTTCTTTTGCTTTTAAAATATGTATTATTTATTTATTTTTGAGACATGCTCTTGCTCTATTGCCCAGGGTGGAGTGCAGTGGCATGATCACGGCTCACTGCAGCCTTGAACTCTGAGGCTAAAGCAATCCTCCCACCTTAGCCTGTGGAGTAGCTGAGACCACAGGTGGGAACTACCAGGAGCGTTCAATTTTTGTATTTACTGTAGAGATGGGGTTTTGCCATGTTGACCAGGCTGGTCTTGAACCCCTGAGCTCAAGTGATATGCCTGCCTCAGCCTTTCACAGTGCTGAGATTATAGGCATGAGCCACTGTGCCCAGCATTGAAAACCTCTTCTTAGTGGTAACACAGAAATAGTATTTTAGGGTTTCTTAAATGTCCCCAAGATAGCCCCTGGACTACTTTGAGATGCGCAGGGAAAGTCTTTCTCTCTCTTTATCCCAGCTGGTGTACCTGTCCAGGTGTGAGAAACTTTAACAGACTCTGATGAGGTTCTACAATGACGCACACACAGAACTCACATGGTTCACAGGGATTTCATAAGGTAGCTCCATCAGGACAACAGTGTGTTGTGGATTTCTTGCTAGAACCAGAAACAACAGGAGTCACTTCCTCAATCGGATCTCATCTGGATCAGTCTTCCAATTTCCATCCCAATGGAGCCATCGTCAGATGACATTGGATTTTGTGAAGAACCCCAGGATGCTTTTCCTGATACAGCCCAGATATTTGTTGAGAATCTGAAGTGCCTGTGTGCAGATCCTGGAGTCGTTCTGCCTGGAACCTGAGGCACATTGCTACAGCACTTTTAGTGTATTAGTCCTTTCTCACGTTGCTATAAAGAACTGCCTGTGACTGGGCAATTTATAAAGAAAAGGCGTTTAGTTGACCTGCGGTTCTGTAGGCTGGACAGGAAGCATGGCTGGGGAGGCCTCAGGAAACTTACAACAATCATAGCGGAAGGGGAAGTAGGCACGTCTTCCGTGGCCGGAGCAAGAGGACCAGTGAAGGGAGAGTTGTCATGCACTTTTAAACAACCAGGTCTCGTGAGAACTCACTAGCAAGCACTATTACGACAACAGCAAGGGGGAAATCCGTCCCCATGATCCAATTACCTCCCGCCAGCCCCCCCCCCTCCAATATTCAGGGTTCCTACCGGACATGAGATTTGGGCAGGGACATAGACCCAAACCAATCACTTAGCATCTTCCAAAGAGTCCCTTAGAGGAGAGAAATTCCGGTAGATTCTAGATAGTTTTGCTCTGCTCTTTCCCCTTTAAAAAAAATGGGCTTTGTCCAATGTTTGCTCTTGTCCCCACGTTTCTGTTATCGTGTATATACAGGTAATGAAAAGGGAACAGTAAAAATCAGGCTGGGATAACGTGTCTCAGGCTTGTCTTGCCAAGAGGACCAGCACTTCCCAGCTGATCTCGTGGGTGTCCAGAGGAAATGTCATAGATCCCTTCTCCACTGAGTCCTAAGCCCCGCTGATGAGGCCCTCCTGTGCGTGGGGGTTGACTGACTTCACTCTCCCCAGCCAAGTTAGCCCTGGGCTGGAAGAGATTTTCAGGGAAAACAAAACAAAAGCCTTCTCCACATGAAAAAGGAAATCATGTTGAAGAACATACCTTAAGAGTAACCTGTTTAGCCTTTCTTTCCTTTTTCTTTCTTTTTGTCTTCTGGCTAACTCATATTGGAGTAAACACTGTCACCCGTGTTTCCACACCATGACGAGCGTCCTGCCACCGTGTTTGATGATGTGGGTACTCGTTTGTCGCCTGAGCTTGAATCTCTGGTGGAAAAGGGTTGTGACCACCATCCATGGGAACGGTGGGGCAGGGGGTGTACGTGATGAATAATTGTGTAACATCTGAAAGTGCAGTGTAGAAATGCTCCTGAAAATAGACCACAAAAGGAAGTGACGGCTGAAAGGGATTTTATCTTTCTGAAGAACATGATGTGAGAAATCGTAGCCGTCAAGACTGGCATTGTTGGGCACATGAATGACATCTTTACATTAGCATTCACCAGGGAGACGAGCGAAAGTGCCTGAAAAACACAGATGGACTTTTCACCATCGGAAAGCACCAGTCTGCAGAAACAAAGTGCTTCACTGGAGAAAATAAAAGAAATTAGTGTTATTAAAAGAAAAGTGTGTCAATGTGGCCTTTTTGTAGAATCGAATGCCTTTTCCTCAGCAATTTCAGGAACAATGCATGTTCCTATAAATCGCCCCCTCTGCTTTCCCTCATTTCCTCTAAGTAACTCAGTACTCAGTTATTTTAGAAACCTCTTATTTGTCTACCAAGTAAAATGTTTATTAAATTTGGTGTTATAAAAAATCACTGTAGCATAACTTTGCAAACATGTCAGGTTATTAGACCCTGTTTAAGGATTTATTAGGGAGTTTTCATTTCCTTTGAAATTTATACATTGCATTGCAATCTATTAGAAAAGACAAAGTTTAATTGTGCGTGGTGGTTCTCCATTCCCAAATTTTTCTCTTAGTATAATGTCTAAACACAGTTACACAATGGACCTGTGTGTGTCAATGATATATTTGTTCATCAAACATTGCTAATGGAGCAAAATTATATTTAATATATTGTAATAACTCTGTAATTATGTAGAACCTGTCGATATAATCCTATTAAAAGATACTGACTGTGATTTATATATGTTGTCTCAGCATGCTACTGTCCTTCATCTCCATGATAACATTAACATTCTACCACTTCTGTTACCTAGGACTAACATATTCTTCATGCTAACAGTTTTTTTGGACATAGGATTATTGCGATTTAATGGTCTTATAAAAACAAAATTGATCTTAGTCTATATTTTGTTTTTAAATTAAACTTCTTATTTTGGGACATTTTTAGATTACCATGTAGTTGTAAGCAATAATACAGAGAGATATCCTGTATCTATTGCTCAGTTACCTGCTATGGTAACATCTTGCAAAGTCAGGAAATAGTACAATATCACAACCAAGGTATTGAGATGAACAGGATGGAGATACAGAATATTTCTATCACTACAAAGATGCTATTCCCATGCAGAGTCACATCCACGTTCCTCCTGACCCCACCTCCTAATCCATAGCAACGACTAATCTGTTCTCCATTTCTATATTTTCGTCATTTCAAGAATGTTATAAAAATCGAATCTTGTAGTATACAACGTTTGAGGATTGGCTTTGTATACTCAGCCTAGATCTCTAAAGATGTGTCGAGTTTATGGCATGTATCAGTCAGCAGTCTTTTTATTTGTTGTTGCTGTTGTTGTTTTATTGCTGAGTGGTATTACATATCATGGTTGTAACACAATTTATTTAGTCATTCACTCATTAAAGGACATCTGGGTTGTTTCAGTTTTTGCCTATTACAAATAATGCTGCTATAAAATTTCACGTGAAGGTTGTTGTGTGAGCGTTCTCATATTTCTAGGATAAACGCCTAGTAGTACAATTGGTAGGTTATATGATAGTTGCAGGTTTTGTTTTATAAAGAAACTTCCCACTCTTTCCCAGGGTGACTGTGCCATTTTGCATTCCAACCAGCAATGTATGGATGATCCATTTTCTTCTCATGCTAACCAGATTTTGATTTTATAATTTTTCTTTTAAGCTTAGCCATTATTATAAGTGTGAAGTGATATCTCATTGTAGTTTTAATTTGCATTTCCCTAATAGCTAATGGTGTTGAGCACCTTTTAATATGCTATTTGCCATCTGCTTATCTTCTTCAGTGAAATGTCTTCATAATTTTGCCCATTTTCTAATTGGATTGTTTGCTTTATGGCTGAGTTTTGAGAGTTCTTTATAGAGTAGACATGTTGGTCGTTTGTCAAGTATGTGATTTTCAAATACTTTCCGCTGGTCTGTAGCTTGTCTTTTCATTCCCTTTACAGGATTTTTCAAAGAGGAAATGTTTTAATTTTGGTGAACTACAATTTATAATATTTTTTATTTTATAGATTGTGATTTGGGTGTCAATTATTTTAAAATTATTTTAGCTATTCCAGTTCCTTTGCCTTTCCCTATAAATTATAGAATAATCTTCTCTATGTCTACAAAGAGTTGGATTAGAATTTGTAATTGAATTGCAATAAACGTGTGTCAATTTTAGGATCACTGATATCTTTACTATGTTTACTGTGCTGACATGCTATCTTGCTTAATCATTACTTTAGTGTTTTCTGGTTTTCAATGTACACATCCTGTATGTGTTTTGTTACATTTCCACCTAAGTATTTTTGAATGACTTTGAATTGTGTTGCATTTTTAACTCTTCTGTCCAGGTTACAGACTTAATAATATCACCTACTAGTCATCGGAATTTCTTTGTAGATTCCTAGGGGTTTTCTACAAAGAACATTATGTCATCTTTAAATATGGACAGTTTTATTTCTCCCTTTCAGATGTATATAACTTATTTCATGTCTTTTTTTGCACTGGTTGAGAACTCCCAATAATATATTGAACAAGAGTGTACATCCTGGCCAGGTGCAGTTGTTCACCTCTGTAATCCCAGCACTTTGGGAGGCTGAGGTGGGTGGATCACAAGGTCCGGAGATTGAGACCATCCTGGCTAACATGGTGAAACCCTGCCTCTACTAAAAAATGCAAAAAAAATTAGCCCAGCCTGGTGGCGGGCACCTGTAGTCCCAGCTTCTTGGGAGGCTGAGGCAGGAGAATGGCATGAACCCGGGAGGCGGAGCTTGCAGTGAGCCGAGATCTTGCCACTGCACTCCAACCTGGGTGACAGAGCAAGACTCTGTCTCAAAAAAAAAAAAAAAGAAAAAAAAAGTACATCCTTTCTTTTATCCAATCTTAGGAGAAAATCATGGAGTGTTTATTAAGTATAATTATAAGTTGAGTATATACTCCTTATCAATTTGAGGAAATTCTTCTTGATTCCTAGTTTTCAGTGTTTTGATCCTGAGTGTGTATTGAATTACGTCACATGCATTTTTTCCTTGATGGACATGACTTTTATCTTTTGATTTTTATTGTTTAGCATGTTAACATGGGGTTACACAGATTAATTTAAAATTACAATGACGTTTACATAGTATAAATTAAGCATTCTCAGGTGAACCAATCAGAGGCGTCAGTACATTCACAATGTTGTATGACTACCACCTCCATCTATATGAGAAACAGTTTATCCAAAAAGGAAACCCCATACTCATTAAACAGACACTCCCCATTCCCCTTGGAAATGGCCTGGACTCTGGCAGTCACCAATCTGTTTTCTGTGTCTATGGATATAACTATGCTGGATATCTGCTATGTGTGAAACTGTACAGTCTATGGCCTTTTGTGTCTAGCTTCTTCCACTTAGCATAATGTTGTCAAGGTTCATCCCTGTCGCAACTGTGTCGGTGCTTCCTTTTGTGACTGAATGCTATTACATTGCAATTCTATATCACATTTTGTTTGTAGATTCTATTGTTTTGCTATTCTGCATTTAAAAATACATCTGCTCTAATCTTTTAAATATTTCGTTTTACCTGCTAGCTTGGAGTTTAGTTGTATCTCCTTTCTCTAATTCCTTCAGTTCTATAGTTAGGGTGTTAATTTGATCTTGTCTTCTTTTTTAATGTTGGTATTTGCAGCTATGCAATTCCTCTGAGCACTGTTTTTCTGATTCCATATATATTTTTGTGTGTCCTTGTTTTCATTTGTCTCTAGGGTACTTTTTATTTTCTCATGGAATTTCTTCTTTGGCCCATTTCTGTACTTAAATTTTTAATTGGTTATTTTATGTGTATGTATTTGTGAAGTTTTCTGATTCTTTTCTGTTTATTTATTTATTTTTGTAGTGTACCATACTGACTTCCCTCTCATTTCCCTTTATGCATTGTTTTCAGTTATTGCCTTTGTGGTTACCACAGACATTACAATTCACATCCTAAAATCATAACAATCTAGTTCAATTAATATCAACTTATTTTCAGTAACAGAAAAGTTCTGCTCCTATGTAGCTCTAGACTCCCAACCCCAGACCATGTTCACATGGGAACATATTATATCCTCATAAATTGTGTTACCATTAACACAGGTTTGTGATGATTTATGTATTTGTCTTTTAAATCATATAGAAAAAGAGTTAGCAAACAAAAGTGTGCTAATAGTGACTTTTATATTTACCTATATATAATGACTTTTACTGGAGTTTTTAATTTTTTTTAACGACATTGCATTACTTTCCAAAGTCTTTTTATTTCATTGTGGATGCCACCCATTAGCATTCAACACAGCATTTTGCTTTTAAAAATTTGTGAATATATTTCTAGTTTATCAGTGTCTAATTTCTGAAGCATAGTTTTGCTGAATCTAGAATAGTGAGTCTGATTGATAGAATTTGGGTTTTGTTTTGCTTTTTTTGTGTCAGTACTTTAAAAATATTCTTGCACTTGCTTCTGGCCTCCGGGAATTTTTAATGAGAAATTTGCAGGTGCTCTTTCTAAGGATCTCTTGTACATAATAAGTTACTTCCATTTTGCCATCTTTAAAATTCAGTCTTTGTTTTGTCTTTCAAAATGTTATTAAAATATGTCCCAGTATGGATCTCTCTGAGTTTATCCTTCCTACAGGTATCTGAGTTTCTTGAATGTGTTGATTTGTTTTGATTATTAAATTTTGGAAAATTTCAGTCATTATTTCTTCAAATATTATTTCTGCTGCTTTCTCTTTCTCCTCCCTTTTTGGATTTTTTATTATGCATATATTGTTATGTTTGATGGTACCCCACGTGGTTCTCTGTTTATTTTTTCTCTTGTTTTTTCCTTCATGCTGAATATTTTTCTTCATACTGGATATTTTCAATTTTCTTAATTTTAGGTTTGTTGATTCTTACTTCTACCTGCTTTAACCAACTTTTGAAACCTTCTAGTGAGTTTATAGCATCAGTTATTGTACTTTTTATCTTCAGAATTTGGGGATTTTTTTTGTAATATTTATATCTTCAGTGATATTTTCTGCTTGTTCAGATGTCATTCTCCTGGTTTCCTAGACCTTTTTGTCTATGGTTTCCTTTAGCTATTTGAGTGTATTTTAAACAGTGGGTTTAAGTCTTTTCTACTAACTCAAATGTCTATGCTTTTTCAGGGAGAGTTTCTTTTCATTTCTTCTGTGAGTGGTCCATATTTTCTTTTTGTTAATGTTTTATAATTTATTTGAGAACTGGCCATATTTACAATTATAATGTGGTAACTGGGAATGAATTTTATTTATTCTCTTCAGGGATGGTTTTATTGCTGTAGTTATTGCATTAAATACTTTTAAAAACAATTTTATAAGGTTTGTATTATTTTCTATGTTTGTTCTTTGAAGTCTTTGTCCCTTTAACTGATGTTTAAACAGTGTTTTGACAGAGACTCCCTTGAATGCCAAGGGTGAGTGAGTGAGAGAGAGAGAGAGAGACAGACAGAGAGGGGAATGGGCATGAATAAGAAAGAAAGAAAAGGAGAGGCAGAAAGGAAATACAAAGCAAAAATGAAAATCCTCTTTCAGATTGCCAGTTGGCACTTTGTGTGCTGGGCACTCCTTCGGCACTTCACCAGGCTTTTTATAACTCTGCCTTAGTTTTTACTTCTTGTTTGCATTGAAAGTACTGATCAACTAGTTATGACAGGTTGGGAAAAGTGTGAGGTCTTTTCTGAGAGTGTATTCTGCCCTGGGCATATGTGTGACTTTCTGAGTTTCCCACTATGCAGGGATGGTTTTGGATGCTTTTGGATGCTTTTATATCCCAAAGAAAATCTGTGCCCAGCTTTCGGCACTGTGTTATTTGCCTCCATTGTGATCTTTTGCGTGTCCTGGTGGCTTTGCGTGCCCTACGGTGGTTTTTGAGGAATGTCCACCTCTTCTGCCTTGAGTGAGTTCTGAATCAGGTGATGTAAAGACAGACATCTTTTGTCAGTGTTTCAGGCCCCCACAGACGGATGAGGACAGATAAGCAAAAGTGTGTGTTCAGTGTATTCGGTGATGATAGACTATCTCAGTGAACTTTGAAACTAAAATTAGTCATCGCCTTTGTTGGTTTGAACTATAGTAAATTCAACTAATTTTCTGTTCACAACAATCGTATTTGCAAGTTGAATGTGGCATCAAAATTTGAACAAACCCAAAGTTATCAGAATCCTTGCAAGATGGATTTTTTTATGAAATGATCTGTAAATGTTCTTATCAGCAAAGGTTAAGTGCTTTAAGCTCTACGTGGATCATATAATGATATGTAACATTAGTCCTTCAAAGTCTCCCCACTTGACTGAGATTAAAATCTGAAAATCATGGTAACTTTGTACAACCATGCCTGGTCTGACCTTCGCTACCCTCCAGGTTGCCTCTCAGATCTCTTTTCCTCCTGCTCTTCTTCACTAAGCGCACTGGCTTTTCCTACCGCCCCCTGAAAGGCTGGCTCCCACCCTAAGGCTTTCCACAGCCATATTCCCTTCCTGGAATAGCCCTTCCTCAGTGTTCTTAAGGGGCTGTCCCTCACTCCCTTTAATCCTTGCTTCAGGTCACCTCCCATTGACACATACAATACAGTTTGCCCCCATAACACTGGCATTGTCTTTCCCATTACTGTGCCCTACATTTTCTTCTCTTCCATAACAGTACTCATCTCCCAACAGAGCATGCAATTTATGTATTTAGTAGGTTTATTTTTTATTGTCCAACCCTCTACACTAACATGGAACTCCAGGGAGCACAGATCTGTGTCTTCCCTGAGCCTAACACAGTGGCCACATGGTTGACAGCCAATCACTATTGGATGAATAATGAAATACGCTTTTCTTTTCTTTCTCAAGAAGTGAATTAGCTGAATTCTAATCCACGTTTTCTTGTTGGCGTCTTTAAGTGATTGATTTCATATTATATCAACGTAAATTATACTATTAGTATGAGTAGCTGTTGGGCATTTCTTCTGACCATCAGTTTTCTGGTTAACACCTCTTTGTGCCCTACTTACCTTTTCCATTGTATTCACTTTTCAACTAAATGGTTAAGGTGATTACATGTTATGTCCTTCTATAGCAAGTACCATAAAGTTACTTACAGAGAAGTTGTCTGAAAAATACTTAGTTAATTCCACTGTTTATTCCCTCTTAAAATGTTTATGGAAGTAAGTATTACAAATTGAGATCCTCTTTTACATTCTGATCATCATAAATTTTACTTTATTTTCGAAAAATAAGCTAGAATCCATGTCTGTAGTTTCACATTTCCATTGTATACCTAAAATTGTTTTTGTTTAACATTTACTTCCTATCACTTAGTTTTGTTTGGTCTCCTGGAGGCCACTTTCAAAGCTTCAGCAGGTCACTTGTGACCTGTGGCCATTCGGGATTTAGGATCAGCCAGGCAGACAGGATAGCAGCACGGCAGTGACCCCCGGGGAGGGTTCTGTTCCATTATAGTAACCAAGGTAAGATTTGCAGGTAAAGGGAAACGAAGTTCATGAAAAAGGTAATTATCTGTACTTAAGGAATAATATTTTGGTAAAGTCAAAAGAATCAAAACTGTCTTAGTAAGACAAAGCCCTTGAAATTAGTAATATAAGTAAATTAATAGGTCTCCTTTGATGGACAAATGATTTATAAAGATTTGAGGTTTTTTTTTTTTTTGGAGCTACAGCTGTATCAAGTGCTTGCTTGGCCTCATTTTCAAATGACAATTAGTTATTGTCTTTTTAAAAAAATACTATTCTTTTAGGTTTGGGGGGGTACATGTGCAGGTTTGTTACATGGGTATATAGTATAATGTTGAGGTTTGGGGTAGAACTGATTCTGTCACCCAGGTAGTGAGCTAGTACCCAATAGGTAGTTTTTCAACCCTTTGCCCCCTTCCAAGTAATCATTATTTGTTGTCTTTAAAACAGGGTTCCATTTTCACCAGTGAAAGATGACTTTCCAAAGTTGTCTGTGTACACAGAAGGGACGGAAAAAAATAACCTCCTTTTTTGAGTTATGAATGCATTAAGAAATAAGACGCAGATGTAAGACCACTGGAAACCAACCAACAAATCCAAAACTTACTGCAATCTAAGCTGACTTCAACCATTTTAGTTGGTATCTATAGCCATGTGAACTTCCTAATATAAAACTCTGGATTAGACCAACATCCCTCCATTCCTCTCCCTCTAAACTCCATTGTGCCTCTCAACAAAGGAGAGAACTATATGCATTGCCTGGTACTTCACTTCCAGGGTGTAGAGAGGAAGGATTCATGCTCCAAGTCTCTACTTTCCTTTTCCAAACTCACCAAGCAAAGAATTTACTCTACTTCCCCAGAATAGAGTGCATCAGAGGGTTGGAGACCAACCAGGGGAATTATTCTGCGGGAGTTACTGCCGCATAGAAAGCAAAACATCCCTGAACCATTTATATCCTTTCCATATAAGTCTGTATACATTTGAGATGTGCATGAACTGCTCTTCAAATTGAATTCCTGAGAAATATTTTAGACATCCTGAGATTCCTATGATCCAGACTAGTCCAGAAGAGTAGGTCAAAGATGAGACAACAGAAAAGGCAGTCGACAAATAGAAACTGCAGCAAATACATGGAGTGTAACATTGGCCCTGGTTTGCACCAGGAGAGAAAAATGTTGCTGAGTCATTATGGGGCTTAGACAAGTTATTTTTTAACTTGGACAACTGAAGTCAATTCAGGTTCACAACCAACCTTTATATTTGAATGAAACCTATCATGAGTAAATGAAACCAATCCAATCCTAAAACATCCTCTGTGATATTATACTTTGGTAAAAAAAAAAAAAAAAAAATACTGAGATATTTTGCATGAATAATGTTATGAAAAATGCATTTCTTCTTCAGAATCCTAAAAGCATGGCGCTTGATAAAGATCAGTTATTTGCAAATGCCTCCCTTCAAATTCAAAATAACATCTACTACACTTTGGAGTTTCAACCAAACATGTTTGAATACAATTTTCCTCCAACATTTCCTTTTTGCCATTTGTGTTATGCTTATTTTCAGCCTGGGGCAACTTAACTCCTGGGATCACACTGAGATCAGGAACCCCCTGCAGTTGACTCTGTCACTGAGTGGTTATCTGGGACTGTTTTAATGCATGTCATAAATCACAAAAGTTTCCATTTTGAAACAAATAGGAATGATAGTGAGCATGGGTTGCTAAAACCTATTTTAGAAAGTCTGATGTCTGTAAGTCTTTGCTTCATTTGAAATGCAGATTTTAGCCTGGAAAGGAAAAATAACATGACAGACAAGCTGCTCTTGTGAATTAAACAATTACCAGAATTTTAGTAATAACAAAACATGTTTCTACTGCAGCACGGAAAGATAGCCATGATCTACTTGAGTCTACTTAAACTTTTAATGTGGTTGTGCCTAGTGATTGTCACCTTAATTCAGTTACTTGGGAGGCTGTGGATCCAATCACTCCTTTATAGGAGCCAGATTTGTATAGATGAAAAGTCATTTGCTTTATCTCTCAAATTGCCTCCTGCTGTGACCAATCAGATCACTCAACACCTAAGAGTCTACTTTGTAAAGTTTTACAAAATGGACTGAATCTGTGTCTGGGAAAGAGACAAGGAGCTCTGTCTCTCATAAACACATCCTCTAGACCAGGGGTCACCAAGCCCTGGGCTGTGGACCAGTACCTGTCTGTGGCCTGTTAGGAACCAGACCACACAGAAGGACGTGAGCAGCGCCTGAGCGAGGGAAGCTTTGCCTGTATTTACAGCCACTGCCTATCACTCACATTACCACCTGAACTCCACCCTGCTGCATCAGCGCTCGATTCTCATAGGAGCATGAACCTATCATGAACTGTGCAAACGAGGAATCTAGTTTGCACACCACTTATGAGAATCTAATGCCTCAAAACCATCCCCACACCCTTCATGGAAAAATTGTCTTCCACAAAACCGCCCTGGTGCCAAAAAGCCTGGAGACTGCTGCTCTACACCTTGTCACTGTGCTTGGGATTGCCCTGATGGCTGAAGCTGGGGCGAATCTGTCTTTTCTTTTTTTTTTTTTTTTTTTTTTTTTTTTTTTTTTTTTTTTTGAGATGGAGTCTTGCCCTGTCACCAGACTGGAGTGCAATGGCTTGACTTCAGCCCACTGCAACCTCCACCTCCCGGGTTCAAGCGATTCTCCTGCCTCAATATCCCGAGTAGCTGGGATTACAGGTGCAGTCACCACATGGGGCGAATCTGTCTTGGCAGGCTCTGCATGGTGGTGGTTTCTGGTACGCTGAGAGCACTGACCCTTGTCTCTTTATATGGAAGTTCCCACTTCCTCCCAAAGCAGAATGAGACAGACAAAAGTCAGAATGCAAGTCTCATATGTTTGTTTCAAAAGACCTTCACTAATGCTAATACATTAGACTAACGAGAAATGTCAAACGTCTCTTCACAGTTATTCCTGGTCTCAAAGTGTAAATGAGACTGGGTTTCTATTCTGACATCATTTTCCCCAATCCCATCCTATGATTTTCATGGTTCTTTTGAAGACTCCTATTTAATGCAATCCCTCAATGCTTTATAATTGGGAATAGAATTTATTGCTTCTTCCCCTGCCTCTCCTAATCTCCTTTATTATTAATTTAATTGGAAAAAATTGTGTTAAAGAATTGACAATTCAAGTTCTTCCTGACTCAGTCATGGTTCATATGAATCTTGGGGGAAACTTGAGACTTAGAGATTTTTCTAATTGAGTCTCCTTTCATTATACTTTAGGGAGCTAGACCCAGAGGGTTGAGTTAAAGTTCTCACTTAGTCTAAATCATACTAGCATGTGAAGGATAATTTAATGGCCCTCCCTAACTTGCAGGCCAGGTTCTTTATATGACAGGAGTCCTTTAATTCCAATGAGTTCTCTGTTTGGTTCAGTAAATCAAATTAGGTCACCCCTAATAATCCTACAGCTTGCCCATTAAATACAGATGGGGAGAAGGTATGTGTGTTTAAATCTAAAGAGATGTGTGAATTAGAGTGTCATGTTGAAATAATAGTGACAGAATATCATCATATACCTGGCAGAAATTGAAATAGTGAGAATTTTCCTGGAAGACTTGTAAGAACCCTATGAGAATTTTAACCATGTGGACCTCATTTTACAGCAGGATATTAATGAATCCTTTAGTTCTTAAGTATAAATAGTGAATTATGACTCTGATTAGAGAAACAAGAAAACTTTAATTTTTCTTCTGTGATCTACTTGTGTTTGTTCAGTTCCTCCCCCTACCAGTACATGACTATAATCAAGCTGCAGTGAAAATATTAGAAATGATGCTAGCTGAAGAACCGAGAAACGACACAGCAGTGGAGGAATGCATTGCTTGAGTTATCTATTTGAATATTCAACGCTATTAAAGGTTGATTTTGTCAACCCTTTCTTTTCTGGAAATACCAAATCTTTAACATTTGATGATTAAACAAAGGCTTTTTATTATTTATAAAACTGTCCTCTTGCTGTTTGCCAGGTGTTCAATATTCTTAAGTTTATAGACACTTGATATTAGGGACTTTGGTACAATAATTTGATTTTTTTTCTCAGTTGAAACTATTATACTCATTTTAGCCTCAGCTTTTTGCTGCCATTCACTTGGCATTATGTTATATTTCCTGAGACATCTGCATTAGATCTAAACGTTTTGATCCTTTGTACAGCTTTGATCAGTGAACACTGCAAATGATCCCTTGTCTCTAAGTCTATATTTCTTCTTGTTATAAATATTTCAGTTATGAGTACAAGCTTCTGGTTCATTTATAATGGGTAATGTGAGGCAAATAAGATTAGTATTATTGTGACAAATAGATCAGCACTTCTGTTCACATTCTTTATCTAGGCCAACAAGCTATCCTTCTCCTTTCTACTCTACAACCTTGGAAGCAAAACTTTGGGTAAATAAAGAAGAATAGAATCTAGATGAAACTGAATAACCGTGGTTAAATAGGAAAAATATATATATTTTGTGCCCTCAAATCTCTAATTAGAAATCAGTAAAATAAAATTACACACAGAATCAGCTAAAAGTTGCATCTTTTCTTTTAAACTCAAGGCCACAGACCTGAAAGACTGTCACTCCCTTCTTGCCAAAATACTTTGTACAGCAAATCCAAATCCACCGTGGAATTTCGATATCATGCATTGTTTCTTCAGAAACATCACAAAACCAACCTAAAATAAGAGGCAGAATCCAGGGCTTTGATTTCTTGCCCACAGCTTAGGAGCAAGTTAAAAGTTGAAAGGGCCATAAAAACGAATGTAGAAATTTAGCAGAAGATCAATCACAGCGGCAAATCCAGTAAGGGAGCTATTGTCTTCATTGATATTTTTATGACTCTTTGGTGTCTTCTGCATATTCACACATAAAGCTATCTCATCCCAGACGTGAGAAATTCTAATATCAATCAAGTTCTCAACAATCTTATGTTCAAGGCAGCTGTGTCATCTGTGTGAATGGCACTCCGTGGAGTTGTGCAGTGCACAACCTGTGCATCAACACATGGTGTCCCCAAGTCATACACCTGCAAATATTATTGAAATCCCAAACCTCTTCTATTTGTTAAAGGCATAACTCATATAGTAGTATCAGGTCAGAATGGTTACTTATGAAATAAAACTGTAAAGATACACATCATTATTACTTTCTGAAATGCCCACACAAATGGAGACAAAGAAACAGAATTTAGCCTTCGGCTCAGATACACAAAAACATTTATTTTTTTTCCAATTAATTTAGTTTCATGGCTTCTTATAAAGAGGAGTGGAAGAGTTCTTAAAATTCAAAAATTGGCCTTTGCTTTTGTAGTGGAATTTGTAGACACATTCTTTTCAGAAAATGATGGAAATAATACTATATCATTTCTAAATTGTGGCAGGATAGGATGAGCACAGGGGTCAAAGTCCTCCTGATGCAGGTTTACACCCCTCGTTTCTTTGCTTTGTGTATGTGGCTTTGGAAAAAATCACTCATACTCTTTAGTTTTTCTCATCAGTGAAATGGAAATGACAATGCCTATCTTTGAAGATCATTTGTGATGATTAAAATATGGAAACTATTTGCCTTATAATGGGTATTCTATCAGTGTTCACAATCATTACTGTAGGTAGTAACAAGATCCTTTATCAGATACAACAGTCACTCCAGCTCCCTTGCTTCCATAGACCAAATGTCTACTGTGTGCTGGATACTGTGCTTGGCACTTGGAATGTAGCAACCAGTAGATTATAATAAAGGTATCTGCCCTCATATGGCTGCCAGTCTAGAGCATTTCTATTTGTATGAGAAGATTATATCAAATAATGACAGGTGCCTCAATGATGACTTCTTTATTTCGAGCACCTTGGCAAATATAGCAGTTGAAGCCTACAAGAAGAGTTTCTCGGCCAAAGAGAATATATAACTCCAGTGTAGATATGTTTGTGGAACACGCTATTCCAGGGTTCTATGATACTAGACAACTGTACTAAGGAAGTGCTGGATTCATTGCAGACTGAAATTGATTTAGGTGTATGGGGAAGCACACTCTTATCCCTTGTGATGTAACCGTGGTGGGTGTGCATACCTCCTGACCAACTATTAACACACATTTACCAGACAAGAGGTGGGGTGGGTGCATCAGCCGGCATCTGATGTCTCAGCTCCAACATAATGGAGGCTATGACAGAGCCCTCATCCCCACAAATTCTCTTCCTAAATTCACAAAGATGCTGAGGAAAAGCACAATTGTAAATGTCAAAGATCCCCTAAAAGATGAAACATGGTTGTCTGTGAAATGAGCCGTGTAAATGGTGACATGCATCAATGATTTCATCCATGCAGCCACTGTGCAAAAAATCACATTTTTTTGTGCAGGTAGACACTAAACCCAAATATAAATTATAACATTTCCCTAGGAGAGGGAGAAAGCAGGCGTGTGTGTGTGTTTTTGTGTGTGTGCGTGTGTGCATGCGTGGTGTGTGTGTGAGGAAGATCTATTTCATGTCCTTGTGGTGTGGACTGAGCCCCAAGACTCATGGCTGAGGCACCATTAGGGGCCACTTGGTGACAGACAGTCCTGTAGATCACAAAGAATCTGGATCGTGTCATTATCTCCGAAGTGACTCACAGGTGGGGAAGTAGGAACAAGATAAACAATAAACTAAAAGAAATTAGCAAGAAAAAAACCCATAAAACGTGGGCAAAGGATATGAACAGACACTTCTCAAGAAATTTATGTGATCAACAGACCTATGAAAGAAAGCTCAGCATCACTGATAATCAGAGAAATGCAAATCAAAACCACGGTGAGATACCGTCTCATGCCAGTCAGAACAGCGATTATGAAAAAGTCAGGAAACAATAGATGCTGCCGAGGCTGTGGAGAAATAAAAACATTTTTCCACTGTTTGTGGGAATGAAAATTAGTTCAACAACTGAGGAAGGCAGTGTGGCAATTCCTCAAGGATCTAGAACCAGAAATACCATTTGACCAGCAATCCCACTACTGGGTATATAGCCAAAGGAATATAAATCATTCTACTATAAAGACACATGCACATGTATATTTACTGCAGTACTATTTACAATAGCAAAGACTTGGAACCAACCCAAATGCCCATCAGTGATAGACTGGATAAAGAAAATCTGGTACATATACACCATGGAATGCTATACAGACATAAAAAAGGAATGAGATCATATTCTTTGCAGGGACATGGATAAAGCTTCCAGCTTCGTCCTCAGCAAACTAACACAGGAACAGAAAACAAAACACCACATGTTCTCACAAGTGGGAGTCAACAATGAGAACACATGGATACAGAGATGGGTAAAAAACACACCAGGGCCTGTTGGGGGTGGGGAATGAGGGGAGGAGGACAGGTCAATAGGTGCAGCAAACCACCACGGCACACATATACCTATGTAACCTGCACATTCTGCACATGTATCCTGATTTTTTTTTTTTTTTTTTTTTTTTTTTGAGACAAAGTCTCACTCTGTGACCCAGGCTGGAGTGCAGTGGCACCATCTCGGCTCACTGCAAGCTCCACCTCCCGGGTTGATGCCATTCTCCTGCCTCAGCCTCCTAAATAGCTGGGACTACGGGAGGCTGCCACCACGCCCCACTAATTTTTTGTATTTTCAGTAGAGACGGGGTTTCACCATGTTAGCCAGGATGGTCTTGATCTCCTGACCTTGTGATCCACCCGCCTCAGCCTCCCAAAGTGCTGGGATTACAGGCGTGAGCCACTGTGCCTGGCCTCCCATTTTTCTTTCTTTCTTTTTTCTTTTTAAGAAGAAATAATAAGAAAAAAAGAAATAATAAACTGGTGCCCGAAACACTCAGGAAGTCACCTATGGCCCAGTGGCCTATTTGTCCAAAGAGATGGATACGAACCCATTTGTGATGTTTATACATTTAAATTTAGTTTGTTGGAGATAAATTCCTTAATATGAAACTTATAAACCATCCGTTAAGATCTAACTTCGCTGCCATCTCGGCCTCACTTTGGATGGCCTAGAGGAGGGCCATGTCAGCACCTTGGCTGTTCGTCTAAGACTGGGTCCACACTCTGGAAGAGAGAAAATGCGTTGGACATTTGTATATCATTTTTAAAATGTGTTTACTAATTTTGATGTTAAAAAATGTCATATTTTGTCATGATTCAGGTCTCCATATGTGTATAATTTTCATAACAGAAAACCCTCATTATGTTCTTTACTGTTCTCTCCAAGAGCTTGTATTAGCTTCAAGCTTCAGGTATAATCATAGATCTAGGGATTTTAGTATGACTTTTTAACATTTCAATTTCTCTTCGGAGGTAAACTCTACTAAGCATTAAAACAGAGCATAGTATTACAATTTTAAAATATGCCTTGTTGACCCAGAAATCATTCTCCATTATTGAGGAAAGACAGAACTATGGCATTTATGTGTCTACACAGAAATAATTTGTATAGCCGAACACCCAGGAATCAGGCAACTGGTAGTTTTATACCATTTTTAGTGAGTAATGCTGAATCCATCCTATAGTATCCCAATTAAACTATATCAGTTACCATCTCAGATTTGAAATGCTCTACTTAGGGAAACATTTTACCACATTCATTCACTGCCACAATCTTGAGACACTAGCGCTTCTGGCTTCTCCCGTGTTAAAGCCAGAGTAATACATAGCATGAATTCAAATATAGGGAACAACTCAATCCCACTGACCCGAGATGATGTGCTATCACTGGGAATTTCATTAAGAGAAATATTTGACATACAACGAATTATTAGTTCTAAGAAAAATAAAAGTAAATATAATAAAAAGATTAGTTCTACCGTATATGGAGGAAGAGAATTCTCTCCACTGGCAATGTCTCGTATGTTTCTATAAGAAAAGTAGTATTGACTTCAGAATAACTTGGATTATTGAAATATAAACTCGAAGTCTCTGAAGCAAAGATTCAGGTTTAGATTGTCACCTGTTTCAAGCAAAAAATCGTTTATTTCCAAAACATCAATGTGAGAGATCTGGGAATCATGAATCAAACAGTGCTTGTTGTTTTGTTTTGATTAGATTGGCTTAGGAATATAACCGACTTGATCACTCAGAATCTCTAAAGTCATGTTACATGGCCTTGAAATCCTCACATTTTAAGTACAATGTTGTGAGCAGAGGAGCACGTGCAGGTGTGGGGTGCCGTGAAGGCTCCCTGTGAAAAATAATATATCCCAGAATCTAAAGGACAGCAGGATAAAGGCAGACACAGGGCAAATCCCACTCATCATCTTTCACGTAAAATTCTCTTGCAATTAGGAGGCCCTCTAGCAAAATATTCCTTTGGAAAAATGACAGTAATCATCTTTTTTCTTTCCTGTGTCTACCCCTGCTTCCTACCTTCAGCATGTCTTTTCGCCAGTCACTGCAATTACTTTGCAAAATGGGCAACCTCGTCACCCTGCACCTGTGGAAACTGGGGCTCATATCCATGAGGCAACATGTTCAATGCTTAATGTTCCATGCTGGAAATTAATCACATTTTAGATTTGTTTGATCCAAAGCCCAGCATTTTTTTTTTTTTTTTTTTTTTTTTTTTTTTTTTTTTTTTTTTTTTTTTTTTTTGCCCCTGCACTATGCCTGCTGTCTTGGCAATTTGTCTTTTCAGGGTGGGTAGACATTGAATGACTTTATTACCGTTAATGCAACAGTTTCTCAGTAGGTGAAAACATTACAGTGCTGGAGTTAACTAAAGCTACCTCCCCTGGAGGCAAGAGCAAAGGGAACAACATTGACATCATATCCATGAGGTTCCAGTTTTGACTCATGGCAACCTCGCCTTGCCCGGAATGATGACTCCTGTCTAGAAGGAAAAAGCAGAGATGCCAACGTCCATAGGAACAGCATGTAGGAGAAAAATTAGCTTCCCATAAAGCAGGGAATATTAAGTCTAAGGAGCGTTTGACAGTCAGGCTGCTGAACAGGATTGAGACAATAGCAACTCTGCTCTGGGCATTTAAAATATCACTTGCATCCTAATGTTTTAAGTAATCACTAACCAGAGAATAGATTTATAGTTCTTTCAAGTACCACTAGTTTCCCTGCTTCCACATGACTGTGCACATAGATTTAATTTGTCCCACTGCTGCTACCTCCCACACATGCACACAAACTCACCCACAGACTTCAACAATTGACTGTCGAGTAGCAGACACTATTCTAGAAATGGGCATATAAATAAGGTGATCATTATCTTCACTCTTGGAAGGTTTACATTTTAGTATAGAAACAGATCATCAATGAGTAAGCAAGTAAACAGGATATTTTCACAAAGTTATAAATGCTACAAGGGAATAAAATAGAGTGTAGGGGCCAGCCACGGTGGCTCACACCTGTAATCCCAGTACTTTAGGAGGCTGAGCTGAGCCCATCACCTGAGGTCAGAAGTTCGAGACCAGCCTGGCCAACATGGTGAAACCCTGTCTCTACTAAAAATACAAATATTAAGTGTGGTGGCCCATGCCTGTAATCCCAGCTAATCTGGAGGTTGACGCAGGAGCATCGCTTGAACCTGGGAGGTGGAGGTTGCAGTGAGCTAAGATAGCACCACTGCACTCTAGCCTGGTGACAGAGACTGTCAAAGAAAAAGTAGGGTGAAGGGTAGCATGTAGTGTTGGAAGGGTGTTGTTCATTGAGGTGTGAGTGTCTGGAAAGAGTATACTGTATTGAGACCCACATGAGGTCTCAATGAAAAAAATCTGGGCAAAGCTCATTTCAGGCAGCTGGACGCACACGTGCAAAGGGCCTGGGTTGGGAACAAGCGTGGTGCATTTAAGAAAGGGAAAGAAGTGACACCAGTGAAAACCTCCCTTTTCCTTTTGGAGCGATACAAACCTGGTACTCCTGGTTCATTTTCGGCGTAAGAGCTCCCTTCAAGGCCTTGCTCATGGGCAAAGGGTTCTACAGTGAGAAACCGACTCCTTGGCTCTCTTTCAGGCAAGCTGCTTCTGGTTTTTTACTTTTCTTCTTTGCTCTTGTAGTGAGTAGTCTCCCATAAGTGTTTGGGATTAAAACCCAACCAAGTACCCTAAGGCGCTGAGCGAGAGCGGCTGATGTCAGTCGATCCGGTGCTCTGAGCATCATCATGCTTTCCAAGCTTCCTGCAGGGCGTGGTGTTTCTGCAAAATGCCTGAAGACTTTGATTTTAAAAATCCTTAATCGAAATCCCCAGAAGGGCACTTTACATCATGGTCCTTCCACGATTAATTATTTTCCCCATAATGCAGACCCTGGAATAAACCAGGAAACTGTAGAAGATAATGCAGCATTTAATGCATAGTTGATTTGTTTACAGTTTCACACAGCGCTTATCTGATCAGGGAAACTTCTACTTCCTTCAGCGAAATCTGAGGCCTCTCACTATTTCAAATTCCAGAGCCACTTAGACATCCGTCTTACTCCTTAGCTCTTCAAGAAAATAAAAAATTCATTGAAGATCACAATGGACCATTTTATTTTTTCTTTATTTTATATGTTTTACTTGAGTTGCTTAATAGCTACGTCCAATAAGGAGTAAGGCATTGTTTAGTCTTGCAGAAAACCCAACAGGTGTGCAATATAATTTGACCACAAAAAATGTCAAAAATGAAAGAAGCGCTGGAGGTCAAAAATCTGCCTGTCAGAAAGTAATCAAATTCTCATTTACACAGTAATTTATATAGACATGAAAACCATAAATTGTCATTTTCACAAAATGGATATAGTAAAGGGATGGACCCTGCCATTGAGTGTGATAAATATGTAAAGGTTTATTTTTCCACCAGTGATGTTTCAAAAATGAGCCAGTGTGGTGATCTGGGCTTGTTGCAAACAGGATAAAAACCACAAAGGCTGTTTTTGATGTTTATCTCCAGTGAGACATACTGTTGAGATGATAATATAGGTTCTGCCCGGACTCTCTTTACACACAAATCTATATACTCTTTCCAATGATATCAGGCCCCAGAGTTGGAGACAATATACATTCCCAAGTCTTTTCATCTCCAGACTGTTCCTCCACAGCCCTGTCCATTATTTCTCAAATGACTCGTTTCCTTGTTTGTAGAATTTGCTATAAAGTATCATTTCCCTGCATGGCAGTCTCCACATACAGAACAGTATAGCCCACATCTTTCTAAGTCACTAAACCCAGTTGCATGTCAAAATATCTCTGATGGTCAAACATTTGCGCTCAGAGGTTTTGAATAGCAACACCATTCTCTCATCGTAAAGCATCAAGTAACTATTTTCACAGTTAGCAAAGCAAAGTCTAAGCCACAGCCCACTTCAGAGGCTGTGCATGAATTAACTGAGGGAGTACAATGTATTTGGCACAGCGGTTTTTAAATGTTATGTCCACCTCTACTACTTTCTGATAGTGACCGTCCATCCCAGGATTGAGAGAAACAGCCGTTTCATCCAGGTGTGGAATCTAGGAAGGTATTTGTGATACGTTCACTCCTCAAGTACTCACAGAGAATCAGTTTGGATCACAGATGAATTATCTCAGCTGCTACCTTCTTCTGGGAAAAGTATGTGCCACTGCTCTACAGCAGCACAAATTACAGCGCAAGAGCTCAGGAGAGGAGCCAAGCAACTGTCGAGGGGTATTCAGAATGGAGGGGTTAGTTCATCTCAGAAATGATGAGAGCATGGGGCCGTTTTCTAAGCTGGGTATTTCTGAGACAGGCTTTCAAAGTAGAAAATTGTCATAGGACACAGTGAGCCCTGCCTTTGCTGGAATGTGTTTGCCAGCCTCCAAGAGAGGCACTGCTGTATAACCAACTGTCGGCTTCATGGCTCACCGGAGCCCAGGGCAAGTCTTCCTGTAGGCTCCTTGCCGAGCAATTGCCCATCTTGCAGACCTGGACCTTCACAGGATAGAGAGTAGCACCTACAGGCTGACCAGGTCACCTCTAAAGCTAGACACTTCCGAGACCAGTTCTCATTGGCTCTGGCAGGACTGGCAAGTATTTAATCCAAATCCAGATTGTTCACATCTTGCATGTCAGGTAGTATGGCAACATTAAGTGTAGATTAGAAAAGTGTTCAGCAAAATGTTAGCAATAATTATTTTTGGTAATCAGACTATGAGTGATGTTTATTTTTCTGAATGCTTCTTAATACTTTTACTTTTTTTTCCTTCAATGGGCATTGATTTGTTTTAAAGAAGGGCAGAAGTTAGAGTCCCTACATATCTAGAGTTTCCAAATGTCTGTGTTTACTCACCATTTTATTTTGTAGTCTAAGGTATTTATTCTGATATACATTAGGAATGGATCACCATACTTGAGGTCTGTAATGTAATGGGTTGTCCACTGTGTTTGTTCGTGGTGATATAACTGAGTTTGGTGGGACGGCTCTAGGCTTTGGTGTCAGAAGATCTTGATTCATTCCCGGAAGACTTTGGCAATTTACTTCATTTCCACTTGTTCTTCCATCCTTGTAAAATCATGATTTGTGGCTACTTAGATGGTCCACAAAGATTATATGTGAAAATGTAGTTTGAAAACAGAACCTCATTCCAACAGTATGACAGAATTAAAAAATGACTGAAGTTAACTCTGTGTATTTAAGGTTGTGGTATTAAGGACTCATCTAATGAGTAGAAATCTGCAAAAAAATTAACTCTGTGATTCTTCTATATCTAACATTCTGCTGATTAGTTTAGATAGGATCCAGATGTTTTGTATGTTATTATTTAAGTGCCAGATGATTTAGATTCCAATCGCTTAAAATTATGGCATGTGTTCAGGTTTTCTCTTGGAAATTGGTTTGAATAATACCAGCAAAAACATCTGTATGCAAAATGTTGCATGCATATTTCTCTGTGATGTGTATTTTGGTATCCATACAATTACAGATGTGTATTTCAGTATATGTGTAATTGCATGCATACCAAAATACTCATCTCAGAGTGTGTTCATATATTTCTGTGAATATATATGTGTGTATATACATATATATACATATATATGACATTGAAATCAATATCACTGGGAAAAATACACACATACATATATACTTCTTTTTTACCATTGATATTGCCATTGGTATTGATATTTTATTTCAAGGTGACTTCCAGTATCAGTTTATGTAGGAAGAAGACCATTAGACCTTTTCTTTTAAAACAGTAATTGAGTTTTCAATCCCTGTAAAATAACTTAATTTTTACCAAAACATTACAATTATCACAGAAATTACAGATTATTTTATTGCCCTGAGGAAATACAAATTAGAAAGGTACTTACAAGGAATTCACGTTAAACAACGTGTTGAAATGTGATTATGTTTGTGGCATGTAAAAGTTTGTCCATTAAGAATATTCAGTTAAAACAATACCCTTGTTGGAAGCTGTAGTTATGAACAGCATTTACATCGAGCTTAGATGTACATCGTTTAAAAAGAAAACATGTATAGAATATTTGTGCACACTCTATAGTAGGCAGGGGCCCATTGGAGTATAAGATCCAAGAGAAAGGAGGAGTACCATATTTACTTTAAATCTAGATTCTGTATCTTTGTGGGTTTTAGGGTTTTCTCTTCTGTTCCACTGGCTATTTATCTAGGCTTACACCAGTCAAACACTGTCTTAATTACTTTTATGATAAGATGCAGTATTAAGTTGCAGACCAAATACACCAGATTCTGTCTTAGGCATACATACTTTAAAAACTTCTTGGTTGTTTACATTGGACAGCCAAGGATGATACTCACTCTGCTAAGAACTGTTGAGCAGTTTCCAAAATTTCTAACTGGGGCTCTGGAATGTCAATGAACGGATCGAATGTGACTCATTCAGCAACTGCACTGTACTGATTGGTACCCTAAATGCAGCCGAAATGTTATTCCTTGAGGCAATCTTAATATCTGTGAATCTGATTCAGCCTGATGGGTCTATAACAGTAACTACTTTCCAGCTGATGTTTTTCTGTTGAACTGATTTTTCTTTTTTCCAATTTATAATCAAGTCTTCACTTTTTTTTTGATTTACTGTTAAGCAAGAATTACTCGTAAACCAGAAAAGCTGTTTTCTTTAAAGACCTTTCAAAACCCCACAGCTTTAATATCTACTTGTTACAGTGTTATTGTTAGACTTAAATTTAGTGGAAAATGGGCTTCTTATTAGTTCTCTGGTTTTAAACTCATAAATCCCTTTCATTAAATCTTTTATTAAGATTTAGCCAACTCCCACAAGCATTTGATAATATTACTGTGAATGATTTAAGCTCACTGAGGTCTACTATTATAAAATACTTTTTAAGTATAAAATGTAGTTGAAAATAATTTTGTTTGTACTTTAAAAATAAAACTTGAGGTAATACTTGTATTCAAGTACTTATACTACATGCCACAATCTGAGTACACCCAGGTCCCTTCAAAACTTTCTCAATATTTTTTAGTGTCAAAACATCGAAATGCATTTGAAGCACATTAGTGGGAAATGGGCATATTAAGAAGGTAAGAAACATAGACAGTTTTCAGGAGCTACTTAACAACTAACCTCAGACAAACAAAATGTTGGAAGGATTTGAGCGGGTTATCCTGTTCCCTTATAGGATAGTAATATTGACGGGCTACATGAGCAGACTGTGTTGATGAGAGCACACTTACAACGGTCTGTCTGCCCTGTTCTCAGATTCTGCTCTTCTTCTTTCAGTGGGATTGGCCCAGGCATGGCCATCACAGGCAGACTGTTACAGGTAACTGAGCAGAAAAAAGAAAAAAAAAAAAAAAAAAAATTAACCACAGGGACAAAATTAGCATGGCATGGCATGGAAAGCTTGTATGTGGGAAGTAACGTGGGAAGGGGAAGGGCTGAAACAGGCAAGTAGGGAATCATTGTGCAAGGTAGGTGGATGAAGATCAGGAGAAGCGGAAATGAAATGCCTCGGTGAGGTTGAGAAGGCAGGCATTCGGTTTGTCTCGTGGTAAAAATACAATAGGTGGGTCAGGTGTGCAGCTGTTACTAATCTCTGAGAGCTGTTCTTTCAGCGCTCCGTTCTTGCAGGAAGCCTGGGGCCTGCAATTTCTCAAGGGTTCTGTTCTTTTGGAACTACTCCAGAAGTCTGGGAATCGCCTGAGAAGTGCTTTGTTCGAATCGGTAACACAAAGTCTTTGGGGGCAGAGGCAGAATGAAATCAGTTCCTCAGACACTGTTCAGTAGCTTGAAGGTGGCTTTGTGGCACGCAATTGCCGTTCACTCCTCATCATTTCCCATTGTCATGTCAGTCCTAAACCCTCAGGGTAATCCCAGTTCCACCTGCCAAAGGGAAGTTATTATGGGAGGGCTGAGTAAAATGTGCGATGTCCTGCAGTCCTGCAGTCCTGCTTAGGGATGGCTAAAACACTTACTGCTCATTGCAACTCTGAGGCTTTTCTTTAATTGGTCCCTTCATTATGTGATGCACTTTCCTTTCTCCTCCACCTCCTAAGTCCTGCCTGTGTGATGGGTAGACATCAATAGTGAGGATGTTGTATTCCTCATTTTGCTGAATTGCTCTTTCATTTGAGTGTCATTTAACTTACCTTGTTTTACGCCTTTTATTTTCAATGTAATAAGCTTCCTTTATGCATGTGTTATTCTTCTGCCCAGTAAGACATTTGCCAGCACAGGCAGAGATCAATCATTGGCATACTGTCCATGTTTTTTTCTAACTATTCTTATTACCACATATTGCAGGTATGTGGCTATGCAAACACGTGTGTGTATATAGTTTTATAATGTTTATTTTTCTTAGTTTCCACCAACAAAGAATTTAGGGTGGAATGTTTTAAGCATGATACTACATAGATAGTTGGCACCAAATTTGTTCCCCATGAATTGAAGTTTGATATTGATGAGGCTGTATTTAAAAATGACAGGAAAAATAATTTCCCTAAACTTCTGAGTTACCAAATGTTGCATATTTTCTTTCCTTTTAATTTGTTGCACTTCTCTATCTTTCAGAACTGCAGAACACTTACTATTTATCCTTCAATATTTGTGCAAGAATTATAAAATGTTACAAAAGTTGGCTAAAGTGGTTAGAAATTTTAAAAATCGCATATTAAAGATGGCCAGAATAATATGCTTTGTGTGTCTGTGTTTTCTCTTCCAGGTCAGAACTGTGGAGGCTTAGTCCAGGGTCCCAATGGTACTATTGAGAGCCCAGGGTTTCCTCACGGGTATCCGAACTATGCCAACTGCACCTGGATCATCATCACGGGCGAGCGCAATAGGATACAGTTGTCCTTCCATACCTTTGCTCTTGAAGAAGATTTTGATATTTTATCAGTTTACGATGGACAGCCTCAACAAGGGAATTTAAAAGTGAGGTAAAGTATCAACTTTTTATGTTATAGTTTAGTTAGTACTGTTTGAATACTTAGATTCTGAAATCTAGTTGGAATTAATATTTAAATTTTATTGTGTCCGGAGTTGGTTCCTTCTGGTGGATTCGTGGTCTCACTGACTTCAAGGATGAAGCCGTAGACCTTTGCGGTGAGTGTTCCAGCTCTTAAAGATGGCAGGGAAACAAAGAGCGAGCAGTAGCAAAGTTTATTGTGAAGAGCAAAAGAACAACCTTTCCACAGCATGGAAGGGGACCCCAGCAGGTTGACACTGCTTTTAGGCCCTTATTTGTCCCCTCCCATGTTCTGTTTCTGTCCTATCAGAATGCCCTTTTTTCAATCCTCCCTGTGATTGGCTACTTTTAGAATACTACTGATTGGTGTGTTTTATAGAGTGCTGATTGGTGCATTTCACAGAGTGCCAATTGGTGCGTTTTACAATCCTCTTGCTACAGAGCGCTGATTGGTGCGTTTTTACAGAGTGCTGACTGGTGCATTTTACAATCCTCTTGTGAGACAGAAAAGTTCTCCAAGTCTCCACTCAATGCAGGAAGTCCAGTTGGCTTCACCTCTCATTATCAGAAAAGAAAAATACGGTTACTATAAGAAAACTTGAAGATTATCGACTTGTGGCAAATTGTGCATACTTTTTCTATACTTAAAATTTAAAAATTTTTATTGAAAATTATCGCTGACTTCGTTTATAGATATCAAATTGTTCAAGATCTGTGAAACAGAGTTGTCAAGGTAATTTAAATAAAATTATAATACACCATTGTTTTCAAGCAACTATGAGTTTGAGAGAAAAAGAACAAAGATAAATGCTTGAGTACAATTCAGCTAATCAGAACAAAATGAACCCTTATGTTGTCAGCGAATATATTCAGTGAAAAGAACATAGGAGGTGGGTGAGGTAAGAACATTCAGGACTATTGCATTCTTTGGAGAATTTGTGGTTTAGACAATAATGGTACAATCTATTCATAATTGGTTTTCTCTTTTGATCTATAGTTTTTACAATGAAGAAAGCAAAATATTTCCTGGGATGATTTTAAATTATATTTTTTTCAGTTGTCAACAAGAAAAAATTGTACCTGTACAACTATATCTACTTTTTGTTTTCAATTTGGCAAAGGAGGAAGCAATATCCCTCCCAGAGAAATCAGATTTTCTTAACAAAATTGATGAACTTTTATAGATTACTGATGTTAATGCTGACAGTAATACACACAAAATCATTTGCTTCATTTATTGTTTTATGGGATGAGAAAATCTCCACACAAAACACAATTTTATGTGTACATCTAATTTGTAATATTTATGTCAATATATGTTAACTACATAACAAATATGTCAAATATAAAATTAATATATTTTCAAATATATTTTATTTGAGTTTTTTCACCCATTTTCAAATACAAAACACCCAGTTTTTTTCTGGGTCATCTACAGTATCTATTATCTATTTTCAGAAGCATTTTTACCTTCAATACATTGTAGAATGGCCGTCTTTGTTCTGAATCAGTTAGGTAAGCTTTCATCGCTCCTTGTATTACATTTATGGTCTTACATGTGAGTATTTGAACAAATTATGTACATATACAATACTTGATAATTTGATGTAGGCTTTCTTAAATAATTTATGCTCTTCTAAATGTTAGTCACTTTTTTATTCTCAATTATAGATTCTGCTAGGGTATAGTAGCATATTATAATTATAATAAAACCCGCAGAGTTATAAAAAAGAATTACACAATCCATTTTATTCAAATACCAATGTGTGTGACCCTACATTAAAAGTACCACTTAACCTTTCCATTAAAAAAATTCCTGTTAAAAGTATGCACTCTTAAAAATATTTCTATTTTCTTTCAGTATTTTTATTTACTCTGTTTCTTTCACATATAGAAAACCTGTCTTAATATTAATTTGATTGACAGGTATGTCTTTCAATAAAGTATTATCTCTTATGGTTGTATGGTACTATTATCATTTTATGTTAAATATAAGACAACATTCTTACCATCTTCAATATTATAACAGGATCAACAGTGGAAATGCTAAGTTAGAACAATTAGAAACATCATATTTCATTTTGGAGTTTCAGTGAACAGTAAATCAATTGATACCTGTGCCTCAGCTTTATTGATGAGTTATAGGTACAACACAATGGTTTTTTCTTTTACTTGCTGGGTTATGTTTAGTGGAGGATGCAAGGGAGGTTGAGAAGAGACTACTTGGGTTCATATGAATCACTAATTACCGACAATTTTTTGTTTGAAAAAGAGAAAAATACGTCATATTTCTACCTGTTTCTTGTCCTTGGAGTTAGGATGCTGCTTTCATCTTGATATTCCATTTTATATTTCCTCCTCCTATCCGCATACATAGAATGCCGTTTTGAGGAGATTTGAGGGGTGCAGAGTGATTTCTTTGGGAACGGTTTAGAGTACTGTAATACAAGTTAGAAAAACACTCAATGACTACTAAGTGCTGCGGGTCTCTACTATTACAAAATGTGAAACACAGAGATGTGAAATTGGAATGGGAATGTTGTCAGGGAAAACACCTGAGGAGGTGTTTTCTCTTTCAACATTCAGGCTGAGTTGTCAGGGAAAGTAGTTATAAATAGTAGCAAATTCTAATTAATCGGGAAAGGGAGCACTCTAATGCTGTTTGTTTCTCATTGTGCCTTGAAACAGTTGTTTATTTCTCCAGCGCAATTAACTAGCAACACTTAAGGCAGCTCTAGAATTCAAAGGACGAGTTGATGGGTGCTGACGAGTTGATGGGTGCAGCACACCAACATGGCACAAGTATACATATGTAACAAACCTGCACGTTATGCACATGTACCCTAGAACCTAAAGTATAATAAATAAATAAATAAATAAATAAATAAATAAATAAATAAAAGAATTCAAAGGAAGGATACTTTTGTGGGAGGATTGATGTAGGAGCTGCTGATCCACTGAGATGTCACGAAAGTTATTACTTAGAGCTGTCTTGGTGTGTTGTTTTATTGTTGCACAAAAGCTATTTTTAGAAGTTGAAAATGTGCACTAACTAAAATACAAAAGCGGTTGCTATGTTAAACAACTTGAGCATTTTTAGTATCAATAAATTTCTTTCACATAACCACTGGAATTTTTTTTTTCCTAAATAAAGTGAAGAGGCAGATTTAATCCTCATCTGACAAAACAGAATATATAGTTTAGAATTATTGATGCTTACATTGTAACTGGAACTTTAGTCAGAAATATAGTTTTATATACCTATGTAAAAATGTTTAAAGAATTAATATACCATTTATATTATCTTGGATTATTTCTTTAGTACAAACACATCAACAATATATACATGGTTTGTGCCCCCATCAAAAAATTAAATTTTAATGATGTGGATATTGAGAGCTGAAATGAGACCTCTCTTGGTAAGCATAAGGAAGAAATTTTAACTCAGAATTCAAAATGAGAAAATCTGATCTTTGCGTTATTTAGAATTAAAGCAGCTCTTTTTTTTTTTTTAAATTTTTTAATGAACTGTCAGGTGGTTGCTGTTTTAAACAGCTGAACTTTATTGACTCTGCTTCCTCTTGCTTCATCAGTCTCCACCAAGTTCCAACCATGTGATCACCAAATCCCAAAATGATTATTTTTTAACATCTCTTGGGCTGGGCATGGTGGTCACACCTGTAATCCCAGCACTTTCGGAGGCTGAGGCGGGTGGATCACCTGAGGTCAGGAGTTTGAGACCAGCCTGGCCAATATGGTGAAACCCCATCTCTACTAAAAATACAAAAAATTTAGCTGGACATGGTGGCAGGCATCTGTAAGTCCAGCTACTCGGGAGGCTGAGACAGGAGAATCACTTGAACCTGGGAAGTGGAGGTTGCAGTGAGCAGAGATCATGCCAGTGCACTCCAGCCTGGGTGACAGAGGTAGACTTCATCTCAAACAAAACAAAAGGAAAAATAAGCAAACAAAAAAATCTTTCCATTAACCATAACCTGTTTTGATCCTCATAGTAAATGTTCCTACAAAGCCTCCTGTTCTGTCACAGGCTGTCCTGAGCATCCAGGTAGACCAATGCACGATCCTTTCCTGCTCCAGGTTCCCCTCTAGGGAACACTGACACATCTGCTGCTGTCCTAGCCCTGGTTTCTATCTCTGGCAACATAAACAGTTTTAGTACCCGTGACCCTGAAATTCAAGAAACTCCATGATCGGCCTCCAAACTGCATTCTGGGCTTCAGTCTATCCCGTTTGTTCCCTGAAAAATTTTCTTGTTCAGTTGTACAGATCTGTGGGTTACTCCTTGACCTGACCTTACAAGAGAATGTTGTCCTCTTATTCCTGGCCTTTCCCCCTGCTAGTCTAAATATGCATCTTTCAAAACTCAGTGCACATTATATTTATTTCAGGAAATCTTCCCTAGGCATTCCAGACAGCAACCCACGCACATTTTCTTTGTGTGCGTGAACTCCTGTAACACTGGCCACCGACATACACTTGGAAGCCTGTGCTCCTTTGAATTCACACCTGCCCTGAAGTTGCCTCCCACTGGGGCTTGTATATCTTCATACATTCAGATGTCTAATAGAACATAATCCTCTGAGGGCAAGAAATGTGCCCTGAATGTGTCTTCTCCGGTGATTACCGATGTCTTGACTTTATTTCCACCCCCTGCCGAGACGGAGTTTCACTCTTGTCGCCCAGGCTGGAGTGCAGTCGTGCAATCTTGGCTCACTGTAACCTCTGCCTCCCGGGTTTCAAGCAATTCTCTTGCCTCAGCCTCCCAAGTAGCTGGGATTATAGGTTTGTGCCACCCTGCCTGGCTAATTTTTGTATTTTTAGTAGAGATGCGGTTTCACCATGTTGGCTAGACTGGTCTAGAACTCCTGACCTCAGGTGATCGCCCGCCTCGGCCTCCTAAAGTGCTGGAAAATAGCTTGACTTTCAAATCATCAGTAAGAGTTCGTGGGGCAATTCTGAATTACAGTATTCCTGATTCAGGGCCACTCGCCACTGCCACTGTGCACAGAACGCAGCGTTACTTAATATAACTCTCTCTTAAATGAGCGTGAGTTAACCATCCCATGTGGTGACTGATAATTGGTACATGTTCTCTAAATTTGAAGTTTTGTTTACTTGTCCTAAGTCAGGAAACAGTTGAAGTTGACATCAATTTCCAACTGTGATACAATTACAATATCAAAGGTCTAAGAGAAACTCCTTTGGAAGTCAGAAAGTGAATAAAGGTGAATCTATGAAGGGAAATTTTGCCACTCAATATAGAAAATCAGGATATATTATTTCATGATTATTGTAAAATACAAGGCCTAGCGAAATAGCTTTGGCATTAATCTTAAGTTCCTCACTCTTTCTAACTTTAACAAGATTACCCCTAATTTTCTGCAGTGCTGATAATGAAGAGGTTAGAGGTGAACGTGATAGGGCCATTAAAATCAGAAAATCATGAATAAGTGTTGTTGAAATAGAATAGGTTTTCCAATTTTCTTAAACTGTAATAATGCTTTTGAATGCATTAAATATTTTTAAAAATAATTTTACTGTGTATGGTTAAGGCACACCACGACAAAACCTACCTAACCTAAAATATATCTGGTGATATTTAGAACTTATGAACGTATAAGGGCTAAAGAAAGGGTCTCAATTACATTAGGGTCATATTTGACTGGAGACCTAGCATTGCCTAAATTCTGCTTTTCTGTCTCCATAGTTGCTATGAGGTCCTAAGGTAGCCATTCACAGATCAATGGACTGATTAAAAAAAAAAAAAGCAAAAAAGCAAGGTATCATTTTATTTTTAGCTTGGCTGGTGACTAATGCCTGGTTAAGACTCTGATAATCACAGGACGAAGCCAACATCAAAGCTTTTATAGGGACACTAGCCTCATATGAACACCACAAATGTCTTGACATCTTATCGATGGCATTGGGGCAGCCATGCAGTCAGGACTGAGAGAGTGACCAGCACATATGACCTGCACAGGGTGAGGGCGGATCCCAGAACCAGGGCCTGGTAGTTCCAAGGAAGTAGCAGTGGAAGAGCTTGTCACACCGAGGTGACTTCTTAGCTGGAGCACAGATGACAAGTCACAGAAACCCATCAGTGCTTAGAACACTGGTTCAACTTAGGATACTTGAAATGTTAAAAAGAAAGAGATTTCTGAGACAAATTTGAATTTATATTTTAAATCCGTCTTTTTTTTTTTTTTTTTTTTTTTTTTGGACACTGGCATATTTTATTTTATAGTTATTGTACCTTCGTGAGGGCACCAGAGGTGGACAGCAGAGGTGTTCGGTCCACCCAGATAAACCTATAATGTTCCCATAATTATGTGATTTTGTCACTATTCTACCTACAGATTTTAGGATGATGAATAAAATGCAATTTTCCTCAATATATCGTTCAAATTGATCTTGGCAGCATATGCTTTAAATTAGTGACCCCTAGGTAAGCTCAATCCTGATTGGCTAAGTTTGAGTGTTTTGTTTTGTTTTGTTTTTTGTTTTTTGTCTTTGTTTTGTTTTTGACTATTTGCAGTTGTCTAGAAGAGAAGGAGAAGACCAATTAATTCGGAGATTCAAGGGTGAGATTGGGGTCTCATCATGGATATACTTAATTCTTTCCTTCCCTAAGTGATATTAATATGCAGCCTTAGTTGAGAACAACTCTGTGTGTGTGTGTGTGTGTGTGTTATACTCTTAGTTGTTAAGAAAAAGGATACAATGACTAGTAATTAGAAATTCCAGTGATAAAATAAGAAAACATGTAAAAGAGATAATAATGATGTTTGCAGTACTATGAGGAAGTTTTGGCGAGCATGTGAATTCTGACCATTACCTCCTCATGCTGTGGTGGTGTGTTTCACAGCAGCTAAAAACGGATGGTTAATTTCCATATCTTGGGTTTTTTTTTTTTTAAAGCAGCAAAACCATACTAATATGGGCAGATAAGTCTTTTAGGCATTCATAAATATAGGTGTGTGGGAAAGTATTCAAATATTGTAGCTGGCTAGAGAGAATGAGCTTCCTGGAACATTTCTCTTACAAAGTTAAAGACTAAGGAAAAGCATTCAGACAAGGATATTTTCTTGATTTGGTCATGAAAATCTGAATGTTGACACTATTTTATAAAATAGTAAATCTAGTCTTTGCTGTTTGTAGCAAAATGAGTATGTTAGATCACCAATGTAAATAGTAATATGGAAAATAAAAATGTTAAAATATTGTCTGAGTCTCTTTCTAGGCAGGACACATAATTTAGAAATCACATATAAAACTGAATGAAAAATCGGACTTCCTAAAAGTTAACATTCCAATGGCAAATGACAGATTAAGTTAAAATATTTCTAATAGGTATAAAAGACAAAGAATTGTTTTTCTTAATTTATAAGATGCATTTCTAGAGCTACAAGAAAATTGTAAGTAATCCTTCAATTGAAAAGCAGGTGAAATCTACATAAGGAGGCCAAATACGATAGATTTGTGCCAGTAAGTGTATTTGAACCAAGTTAAAACTATGCAGTATAATAGCTCACCATTCTGAAGGGGCCCACCTTAACATTTTAGTAACAGAGTTTTTGAGGATATTGAAAAAATGTTTTCATGTCTTCTTGGTAGGATATTAAATTGCTGTCGCATTTTTGTATAGACATTTTGAAAATTTTCTCAAAGAAAAGTACAAGCTTTTTCATTCAGAAATTCTAGCTAAGAATGTATTCTACAAATATATGTTCATATATGACAAACCATGTGTAAAAGAATGCTTTTTGTTTCATTTGGATAATGTTTGAAAATTCAAGGGTGTCTAGGTATACAAATGGAGACTATCAATAACTATCACTAGTTAAGTAAATTATAGTATCTCGACGATACAAATTACCATTAAAACAATAAATGAGATTTTATTTGTGGATCTGATAAGAGCTCTCACATATATTTTTCATTTAAGAATAAACACAGTATCAGAGTGTCCAATTTCTTCCAAGGTTTTATTCTCTTTTAATAAAAGGTGTATAATAACTCATAATAAAACACCATCAATGAATTTCTAGATGATGGTGGAAGCTCAGAGATTTCCTGATCTATATATAATTGTAACATGTTATGGTGATTTCGGTAGGGGCTATGGGAAGCTCATAGAGGGGTATCTAACTCACCTGAGGGCTCCCAGAGGACTTTTCACCACCCAGTGTAATGTTACCCAAGGTAAAAATACTGCCTTAATCCAGAAAAAGCAGGCCATTTTAGTGTCCCTGGCAGGCCATGTGTGAGGAGAACATTTTTTTTTTTAACATTTTCTTTTTCCTGTGTGTGTTCTCTGTCCTTGAAATTCTCATGCTGAATTATATCTATGTTTACACCTATCTTATGTCTCTCTCTGTATATATGTGTATATACTTTTATGAGTGTGTACATACTGATACTTTACATATATATGTGTGTATGCACACACACATAGAAGTGTGTGTGTGTGTATGTATATATATATATATATGAGTGAATAAATTGGACTTTCTAAAACTTAACACTCAAAAGGCAAATGAGAAATTAAGTTAAAATATTTACAGTAGGTATGAAAGACAAAGAATTAGTTTCCTTAATTTATAAGATGCACTTTTAGAACTACAAAAAAAATTTAAAAAATGAACTGCAAGAAAATGTTTAAAAATCATTCAATTGAAAATTGGTATTGTGTATTTATGCATATATATGTACACACATATAGAAGTATATAAATATGGTATATATGTATATGTATAGGCTTCTATCAGCCTTTCTCCACTGGGGGTGATTTTGTGTCCCAGGGCACAGTGGCAGTATCTAGAGACTTTTCTTTTTATTGTCACAGCGGGTAGATAGTTGCTCTTGGAATCTGACAAGTATAATCCAGAGATGTGGGTCAAAGTCCTGAAGCACACAGGATATCTCACATGACAAAGAAGTGTCTGCCATCAGAAACGCTATCAGAAACGCCAAGGGTGAAACCTTTGATTTATAGCAGTATCTGCAATTGTCTATAGTATTCCTATACTATTCCTATGTCTGCCTACATTATTTTTCTACTCAGAGGCCCAAGATTAAAGAGGTAAACTAGAACCGGCTGAGGGGAGTGACTGTTATTTTTCTGCGGGGCAGAGGCAGGCAGCAGAGGCTAGGGCGTCCCAGAACAGCTGGAGTGACCAGGAATGGGAGGTGACATTGGGCATCGTGTCAGGAAGTGAGTTTTCCACAGTAGTAGGCATAATCAAATTTCATGAAGAAATCACTTTAGTAATTATTTTACATTGTCTTTCAAAAGGAAATGAAATAATTATTTAATCTGTCATTTCTGAGAAAAGAAACAAAGGGTCAAAATCTGTAAGATTTTGTAAGATTTTGACTTTGAAAGATAAGATTTTGACTTCTATTCTTTTTTTTCAGGTTATCAAATCTGCAGATGCAGTTTGTTAAAATAGCTTCGTGGGAAACCATTCATATTCATATGCAATAAAGAGCTATAAATAGATTTCCCAGATTTTTCAGGATTTTAAATGAGCTTTATGTGGATGATCAAGTTTGAAGCTGAGTGTTTGATTTTTTTCTGTTTAAGATTTACCTTTTCTTCTTTCTCCCATCCTGCCCATTTTAAGTGATTGAACAGCAAAGTCTATTGCTGATTTATCCTTTCAACCCCTAGAGTAGCTAAGCATTCAGAATAAACAAGTGAGTTTTCATTGCGTAATATTAGTTGAAATCTTGAAATGTATAGTTGCTTACTTAATAAGTTCAAAGGGAGTGAATGCTATATACAAAATATGTGAGTTAGTCACTTTTAATTCACAGAATTTAAAAAAGGAATAAGATATGACTTCGAATATGAAGCAATTACTTGCTTTACCACAGTAAATACACTCACCTGCTCGCCTATCCCTTTGCAGAGAAATCTGATGCACTTTGTTTAGATTTGAATGTGCTAAAAAGAATACAGAATCACAAAGGCACATTTTTAACTCGATTTTCTTCTTGCTTGTATCGTTCTTGCTTAAGTCTTAGAACCTGCGGTATTAACTGGAGCGTAATTCAGAACTGTACACAGGGCTTCGGGTTTTGAGATCTAAGTGAATAAAGCCTTCAAATCTTTTCTTTGGGGCATCCTGGAACTGAAGAGTAGGTCAGGATGGGGAGACGTCTTTGCAAGAGGTGGAGTGAAGCCCACTGCAGAGCACTTCCTCAGAATCAAGCTGGTGTCCTGCCCTCCCACACCCTGCCCGCTATGGTCCTGACCCTGATTGGATTTCCTTGGCTCCATGCCCCAAGTCTAGCTCTTGTTGACCTCCTCCTTACAACCACTTGAAGATCTGACCCTGATTGGATTTCCTTGGCTCCATGCCCCAAGTCTAGCTCTTGTTGACCTCCTCCTTACAACCACTTGAAGATCTGACCCTGATTGGATTTCCTTGGCTCCATGCCCCAAGTCTAGCTCTTGTTGACCTCCTCCTTAC
>NW_016809675.1:650277-675428 GCF_001698545.2 Rhinopithecus bieti
AGTCTAGCTCTTGTTGACCTCCTCCTTACGACCACTTGAAGATCAGACAATTTTTTCTCCACGTTATTTTCAGCACAACTTTCCAAGCTCAAATGCTGTATTGATCTCACACTAAACCCTCAAGCAGAAGGTTCAGAGTTATAGCTGTTGTTGGACTACTACTTCCTTCCATATACTTTATAACCAATATCTGCTGCTTTTTCCTTTAGAAATCACTAGCAAAAAAAAAAAAAGATGTGTGGCTGGCTCCCAGCTTCAAGGAACAGTCCCCGCAATGAACAGGGAGTATGTTCAGTTTGAGAGAATCGGAGAGGAAGCAGAAATAACACAAGGGATTGCTTCATGCAGGCTGTATCCTCTCAGCCAAAAGAGGAAAATTGAGCTAAAGAAAACTTTGGCCTTCTGAAAACTTCCTAAAATAGCTTTCTAAAGGAGATAGCATCTCAGTTTCTCACGGTCTATTCATGAATCTTTCATGGCAGTTTTTCTCTGATTGTAATGTCAATTCTTACAAGTCCATGAGAGTCCCATCAAAATATACCAAGCATGGCCAGACGTGGTGGCTCACGCCTATAATCCCAGCACTTTGGGAGGCCAAGGCGGGCAGATCGCTAGAAGGCAGGAGATTGAGACCAGCCTGGCCAACATGATGAAACCCCATCTCGACTAAAAATGCAATAATTAGCCAGGTGTGGGGATGCGTACCTGTAGTCCAAGCTACTTGAGAGGCTTAGGCATGAGAATGGGTTGAACTTGGGAGGCGGAGATTGGAATGAGCTGAGATCGCACCACTGCACTCCAGCCTGGGTGACAGAATGAGACTCTTTCTCAAATATATATACACCAAGCCTGTCTTGAATATGATACGGATACCATAATCATTATGTTTTGTTGCTTAAGTTTAGGGGTTTTCACATTTTTTTAGATTAAATATTTCTAAAATGCAAATGCACAGGATATGTTGTGACTTTGTATTTGCTTGTGTATATAGTAGAACCGGGAGAGCCAGGGAAATCCTACTTTGGACTAGAGATGGTTCAGGTAGGGAGGAAGTGGAACATATGTCCTTTACAACGGTGGATTCATTCAGAGTATTTACTGTGATTGTGCTCATAAATGTAGACTCATTAAAACAAGGCACTCTCAAAGAGACGACTGCTTTAAAATGCAATGCATGCTTCTTACATGTGGATGTTGAAAGGATCATTTAAATTTTGCATGGAAACTTGACCCTCTAATGAGACTTTTGAAGACATCCTCAACTTCCATCACTCTTTTCGGCTACGTCCAGTAAAGGAAAATCAACTGGCATTCTAAGCAGGTGACTTGTGCTTAAACACTAGAAGGTGAGAACGTGCTGTGTAGATGAGATTGTCTGTGGGTCTCTGAATCTCCCTCCCATACAACACATTCCCATCCTCACGTTTTCCCTGGCATGGTCACATTGTGGTTCTCTTCTCATCTGTGGCATCCTAGTTTGACCTGTCCAATTAAGAGAACACTTTGTCTTTTAAAATGTGACTGTCATTCTTCCCATTTTCTCATGATCTCTGTGGTATAAACAGCAAGCAAACTGAATAGAATAAAGTGATGATAAACTCATCCATTCAAAGAGTTGTTAACTTATGAAAACTGCAGTTCTCTACCAGGAGCACATTTTAATTTAAAAAATGAATGCCAGTGCCTTCACTGCGCACCACCCCAAATGAAAACGAATGTAATTTGAAAGGCTAAGGTGGGTGTGATGTGAACTTTGAGGTCATTGCAGGTCGCTTTCTGGACTTGACAAGAGTCACAAACTTGAATACCGTCAGGAGTCAGGCAGAGAGTGTGAATCAGTGCAACAGCAGGTATCAGACCATAGTAAAATACGTTCTAGTGAGCTTGAGCATCACGCCTCATATAAACAGCAGCTGCTGCTGGGCACCAACCCACTGTTGCCGGGCAAAAATGTGAGCCTTGTCCAACGTCACAGATCTTCCGTTGTTCATCAGCAGCAAAGAATCTTCATGATGTGAACTCCCCTCATGTTTAAAATCCAGTGCAGGCCGAAGGCAATGCACCAGAGTAGCAACACTTGCAACCTCTGATCTAGAAGGTTAATTGACAAATGCAGCCTTGTCAGTGCCTTATGTTGGTAATTCCAGAGAGGATTGGAAAAGACATCCAAAGAAGTCAGCCCCAAAACAGGCTGAGTCTTTCTAGGTTTCAGTTACTTTCTTTTGATAATGGAGAGATTTGACAAGAGCTCAAAGAATTCTTCTACACTAGACTAGCTAACCCTTTTCCTACTATACCTTGTGTTGCAGTGGTATGGTTTGATCTACCGGAAGTGTACTTACACGTTATCAATCTCTTTACACAAATAAAGGTCATCTCATTCTTGAAACAGTAGTTGATTTGCCAAGTTTTACTGCAAACCTATATTAGAATTCTGGTAGGCAGGAGCCTAATTTACCTTGGATACATACTAAATTTCTTTACACAAGAGCTGGATATAGTCATTTTGAATACTACATTGATAAATGAGTCCTTTAGTTTCAATTGTTCCCATTTTAAGGTATATTTAGTAACCAATAATGTGCATATATTGAAAACATAAAATTGGATGAATTTTATATACAATCGTGAAACAACACTTAATCATCAAGCTAACAAATATCACTATCACCCACAAAACTTTTCCTGTGACCCCTGGGAAGCCATCCTGTGTTCTACCCTTTGTTGCCAGAAAACCACTGAACTGTTTTCTGTCACTGTGAATTAGTTTGCATTTTCTGAAATATTATATATACCAAATTATATTAAATATATATATATATGTATATGTATACACACACATCTATATATGCCTAATTTCTTTCGCTCAGAATAATGATTTTGAGATCCATCCACATTTCCTCATATAAAAATGGTACCTTCTTATGGTTAAGCGGAATTTCAGTGTACAGCTATGCTACATTTAGTTTATCAGTTTAATAGGCATTTGTTTCCCCACCACCCACCAATTTTAGCTATTAGAAATAAGGCTCCTTTGATCATTTGCATAAAAGCCTTTGTGGGGAAAATGGTTTAATTACTGCGGTCAAACATTCAAGAGAGGAATGGGTGGGTAGTATGTTTTATGATAAACTTTTGAAGAAGTGGCTAAAATGTTTTCTAATCTGGCAGTCCCGTTTTAAATTACCACCTGAAGTGATGGATTTTAGTTCTATGTCTTTGCCTATATTTGGTGTACTCAGCCTTTTTAGTTTTCGTCATTGTAATGGGTGTAGAGTGTTATTTTATTGTGATTTGAATTTGCATTTCCCTGGTGACCATTAATGTTAGTATTTTATGTGCTTATTGATCATTCAGATATCTTCCTTGGTGAAGTATCTGTTAAAATATTTTGCCCATGTTTTCTGTAACTTTTGTCTTCCCTTTGAGTTATCAGAGCTTTCGAAATATTTCAGATTCAAGTTCTTTGACTGAAATATGTATTACAGGTAATTTCTTCCACCAACATTTATCCTTGTAATGGTATATATTTAACAATATTTTTTAGTCTTGAAAAAGTCTAATTTATAATTTTTTTCTTTTGTGTTTCCTGGTTTCCTGTGACATATGAAAACTTTGAATTTAACTGATTTTTAAAATACTAACCTGTATCCTGTGACCTTCCTAAATTCAGTTAATTTTAGTAGTCATTTTGAAGATTCCATGAAAACTTTTTAAGGAGGCAACCATATCATCTGCAAAGAGAGGCACCTCAACTTTCCCTTTTGTGCCTCCTTCTTTTGGGTGCTGTATTGAAATGCCTAGCTCCTTCAGTACACTGTGGCATGGAAGTGGTAAAAGTGAGCAACACAGGTGGGATGTAATGAATTCTGTCGTCACCATCCACAGTGTCTTTTGTACCAGTTATTAGCATATTGTCCTTTAGTTCCAAACCTACTCTTCTTTCCCCTGCTTTGTGATTCCAGAGCCAAACCTTGTACACACGTTGCATTTCCCAGCTGCCACTATGTTAAGCTTTCTCAGTAGAGGGTGCTGCATGGACACAGCAGGAGGAAGAGACGTTCTTACTAATTTCTGCTTCTGATTATGTGCCACTCAGCATTGTGCAGGATGTCCAGTAACAATCATCTCCATAGTTTTGCTGTCACCCCATCGGGCAGCTTACGAGAAGGTACCATAGACATTAGTTGGCACTCCCTGCTGGACTGCCTGGAGTGTTGAGCCTCAGTGTGCATTTTTGCTGCCTAGCGGACCACTAAATACTCCCTCCTCAGCAAGCTCTGAATCTCTGCCAGGCAAGCATCATCTTTTGCTTTTTTCTTCTTTGAGTAGTCTGCCTGAGCCTCCAGGTAATGTCAGGTCAATATGTCTGCATTCTTATTTTGTTTCAATTCTCTTTATCCTACTTTGCATTTAATCTTCTATAAATTAATTGTTCTTTGTAATAAATTTCCCTGATGGGAGCTTTTGTCTCCTGCCTAGAATTGGACTAATATGTTGCTTGTAGATTTTTCACAAATGTTCTTTACCTGCTTGAGAAAGTTTTCTATCATTAGTAGTTTGCTGAGGGTTTCATTATGAGGAAATATGTAAGTTTTTCATATGATTTTGACATCAATTAAAATGGTAGCATTTTTGCCTTTTTTCTGTTTATATGTTAAATTACATTGAATTAGTTTTGTGAAATTTTAATCCAACTTCTCATTCTAGAATACAGTCTACTTGGTCATAAGGTACACTACATTTTTCAAATATATCATTGGGTTTGACTTACAGTAGTTCATTTAAAATATTTGTGTCTGTATACATGAGGGGCTTTGGTCTGTAATTCCCTTTTTTGTAGCCTTTTTAAGATTTTGCTGTAAAGGAGACAGCAAACTATAAAAAAAAATGAGCAGAACTCTTTTCTCCTCTGTTTCTAAAACTGTGTAATTTTGGTGTGATTTCTAGACAAAATTTAAGACAGAAAAATCTGCTCCTGGAGTTTTCTTTTAGGAATCTTAAGTAAAAGATTCAATGTATATTCTAGATTTAGGGCCATATAGATTGTCTTTTTCTTCTGGTGTCAGTTTTGGTAAATTACATTTTTCAAGATATTTATCCACTTGAGCTCTGCTTCTTAAATATGTAGCTACAGTTATTAATGCAGGTTGAGCATCTCTAATTATAAAATTCCAAATCCCAAATGTTTCAAAATCCAAAATTTTTTGAGAGCCAACATGACATCATAAGTGGAAAATCCCACACCTGACCTCCTTTGATGAGTTGCATATACACTTTAAAATATTGTTTAAAATCATCTTCAAGTTATGTATGTAAGGTGTACAGGAAATTAAATGAGTTTTGTATTTAGTGTCGGGTCTCATCCCCAGGATTTCATTATTTATAGGTCGGCATATATTCCAAAATTCGAAAACAGAAATCCCAAATCTGAAATACTTCTGGTCCAAAGAATTTCAGATAAGAAATACTCAGCTGCTATTATTATTTTAAGTCCACTTCAGGTCTGAGGAATATATGATAAAAATGGATTTTTTATTTTGATATTGCTTATTTGTATTAATTCCCTTTTAAAATCTTTCTAGCCAAGAGTTTGCCAATTTTCTTGATTTTTTTAAAGACCACATTTTAATTTATTATTTGCCAATTGTCTATTTTTTTAACTTCACTCATTTTTTTCTCTTACTCTCACTCTTCTATTTATTTTGGGTTTAGTCTCCTTTTTCTTAGAAGTTAAGTGGAATATAAAGTCACTAATTTGGCTCTCTCTTTTTCATAAATAAGTAGTTAATGCTATAAGTTTCTCTCCATATAATAATTTATTTGCCAAACATTTTGTAGTGATTTAGTAGTAATTTAGTTTAAAATATTTTCTAACAACTTTTATGAATTTGTCTTTGTCCTATGAATTTTAAGAAGCATGTTGTCTGATTTCTTATATTTGGACTTTTCAAGCAGTCTTATTGCTATAGATTCTCCTTGAATTCTGCAGTTAAAAAATATACTCTGTGTAATTTTTATTCTTTAGATTTATTGAAACATGTTTTCCTTGTCTTTTATCATCTCGGGGTAACTTTTTTATAGTTCAGCTATTATTAAGTAGGAGAAAGCATTATATATTATTTACCGAATTTTAGATTCTTGGCACGTTATTTAACTTTCTCAAACTCAAATTCCGTATATTTAAAATGGAAATATCGATGTCTATGTTAGTGGCTTTTATATGTATACATATATATATGTGTGTGTAATACATATGTATACACATGTACATTTCTTAAAGTAGAGCAGACTTTTAGATAGAGCAATTGTTTAATTGTATTTAGTATTTGGTTTTCAAACAATTCTCAATATTACCTTAAATTTCTACTTTCTGAACACTAAACACAATGGAGACATATCTTTATAGTCCTACTCTTAAAAAGGAAAAATATGTACTCCTATAACTAATAATAATTCATTAATATGAGTATTAATAACAGTATTTATTGTGTTAATATTTAATTCACCATACTATTCTAATTTTATAAAATGCACACATAAAATAAATGCTTAGGAACATATTTATAATTAAGCCTCATGTAACACTATGCTAATTCCTCAGTGTATAAATATAAATGTATTATTTATATTCATATTTGATATTTTGTGTGATTGGCAACAGTACAAATTTATGCTGTAATTGTCCTAAAATGACTTCCTTTTATCATGAAATTATTTATTCCAAAGGAACATATAATTTCAGCTGATATGTTAATGTGAATGAATACGCAAAAATTGTGAGACATACCTGTTTCCAAATTCTTTCTGAGAAAATAAAGAGCCCGGGCGTGGGCCAAGACCTGTAATCCAGCACTTTGGAGGCCCCGAGAAAAGGGCGGATCACGAGGTCAGAGAATCAAGACGCATCCTGGCTAATTGGTGAAACCCCGTCTCTACTAAAAAAAACAAAAAAAAAAAAAAAAAAAAAAAAAAAAAACAGCCGGCGACAGGCGGGCGCCTGTAGTCCCCAGCACTGGGAGGCGAGACAGGAGAATGGCTTGAACATGGGGCGAGCTTGCAGTGAGCTGAAGCCGGCCACTGCCTCCAGCCTGGGCCAGCAAGAGCAAGCTCCGTCCAAAGAAAAAAAAAAAAAAGAAAGAAGAACACATACTATTAAATCCGGCAACAATAGCTTCAGAACTCTTTTTTAGTGACATGTTTTTGGCACTTCAATAAATAGTGCGGCATCCCATGTGGCTAGAGCACAGAGTGCATAGACGGATAGAGTGGAAAATATAACTGGATGTACCTCATGAACAAATCATGAAAACACTGATGCAAGATGCCTTAGAGCTTAGAGAAAAGTTTGGACTCAGAGTTAGTGCCATTTTGTAATTACCTGGTCCGATGGACTTTTCTTCTTGCTACTTCTACTGCACTCGCTACTGTCACAGCAACTACCACTAGTGGAAGGACTAAATTATTATTTCATGAAAAGAAGTCCTCACTCAAAACCAGATGTCAATCTTGATGCTAAATATTGGCAATCCCTTTGTTAATTAAAATTATGTTTATTTGGAGAAGAATAGATTGCTTTAATTTTGTTACATGCATTTATTTAACAGCATTTGAACATAACAACATGTAGTTAGTCTTTGAAAAACTCTCTGGGGTGGTGGTGGTGGGAAAAAATGTAGACATTCTGCCCACCACCCCAAGAAGTAAGGGAAAAACATTCATTTCTTTCTCAGGAGTTAAATCCAGGACAAAAGACTATAGAAATTCAACCAGGATATTTATCATTTAATATTTGTTTGGCTTTCCTCCTGGGAAGAAATGCCTGAGCAGAGAAGTAAATAGGTAAATTCTTTTTGAAATAGAATTTCAGTATTTTAATCTCCTTCTGGTATTACTGAAGCTTCTGTTATATTTGATAGAAATAAAATACAGATTTGTTCTAGGGGTTTCTTTTGTGGAGAATTTATGGCTGGAGCCCACTCTGTCTATTCTGTTACATGTGTTCTTGTATTTTCTATGCCATGCATTTGAAGTAAGGTAAGATGGAAGATCCTGTAACATTTTCTCTGAGCAGTGAAGTCAGAAATGCTTTTGGGACTACCTCAGGATTCTGAAAGGTGGCAACATTTTTACTCAATTTTGAAAACAACAAGGTTCATACATCACATTTTGGATCTAATATTTTAGCTAAAGTGATGCTTGATTGAAATCCAGTAAATAATTTAACTCTTTCCCAAGGCAGTCATTTCAGCTCTGAAGTTCAGAAAAACATCAAAAGCCTCCATTTGTTGGAAATAGGAGAAGGCTATGTAGGAGATAAGAAGAATCAAGAAATAAATATATACACAGAGCTAGAGAAAGCTTATTCTCTGAGCTTTGTTCTTGGTTTCCCAACAAGAATATGAAATAAGCCTTAGGTTCCTAATAGCACTCCATGAGTCCTGCCCACCTTTGCTCTTCTGTTCAAGCCTCAGAAGTATTTCCGCAAAGGAAACTTTTCCATTGCAGACCTCCTGCAAAAGTGTGTTCATCAAGCAAAGCTGGGCTTCCTGAATTTCCTGCTTATGAGGGAGAATAACACATGGCTGAGCTTAGCAGTGTTACAAAAGAGGCGCCACTGAAGGACATTTATAAGGTCTGGACTTGAGTCGGGTGGGATGAGTCTTTCCAGATGGGGGAACTTGTTGGTCACATGCAGATCTTACATGTGGTCCCTAGGTTTGGGTTCTGGTTTTGTTTTCTTGAAGGATAGAAACCTTTCATGTGACATTTGGCACCTCGGCAGTTTGTACCAAAAATTCAGCATGATATGGTAGTGACCTGTCACCATAGTGCATATTCTAAGTGATCTTGAAAGCAAAACTGGCCAAGAGAAATCTTACCCAAATAGGCAGCTCCAAATCATAGATATTCTAAAAAGAAACGTTGCATATTAAAAACTTAATTAACAAGTGTTTATTGCATATGAACTGGGTCCCAGGCATTGATCTAAGTTCTGTGGTAAAATGAGGAGCAAGAAGAGTGAGTGTTGCTGGTCTCTTCCAATGAATATACTCAGGGAGGAGACAGATAATAAAAAATTTAAAATATGAGCAAGCAAATAACTCACTTTCCAATAATGATGAAAGCTAAATAGGAAATTAAACAAGGTGTTGGGGTAGAGAATAACTGGAGTGAGGAAGAACAGATTCACTGAAGGCTTTGATCTGAAACATAAACAATAAGAAGTCAGCCATGTGGAGATCTGGGAAGAGAATTTCCAATGAGCTTACTTCATAACCAGGTGCTTCTAAAATATTGCTCAGGATAGATAAGGAGAGCGCCACCGTGATGGAATCAGAAGCAAAATCCGGACAGAAACCTCATGGCATTGTCTAGTTGACAGGTGATTCACCAGAATGTTTAACTTTCTGTTTCTGGCAAGGCATTTGCCTTACCAAAATGTCAGCCCTACTACCTTGCATATTTAAAATACGGAATGACAGGGTTGTTGGAGTTCAGTGTTACTAAACGATGTTGGAATCAGCTCTGTTTTCATTCCATTTTCTAATATTTTTGGTTATATCTGTATCCATTTATAGGCATCCAACAAAAGAAGGTAAGGAAAGTAATCGCTCTTAGAGATTTTATTTATATTTTCTTGATTGTTTGTATAAAGGTGCAAACATTAGTTTGAATAAATCAAAATGGCATAAGAGCAGATAGTGATGATAGAAATACGTCTTGTCTTAGTTGGCGTAGGAACTTTAAAACATGTTTCAAAAACATTTTGAAAAACATAATTAGAGTCATAACATCTATTATTTATAAAATAAGACAACTGGCATCAATTAATAAAATTTTAGAAACATATCACAAATCACTTATGGAATATTAAGGAATCTGTTAGGTAAAACAAAATAAATCTGCTTTGAATAAATAAAAGACAATACAATCAGAATTAGTAGACATATTGTATTATATCCAACACAAGGTTAAAGCAAACTGTAATTTAAAATTAAACAGCAAAACAAATGAACAAGCCCGGAAGACTAAAATGAGTTTCGTGTCTTTAGTTTTTTCGTCTGGATTCTACAAATAAGGAAGGGTAGCCATGCATTTATGCTAGTATCCGAGGAAAGCATACACTATAGCGATCATCACCGTTGGATAAGTGACAAATGAGTCAAGGTGCTTGTCAAATCAGTTTACTGTTAGCTCTTTCTCAAGCCCTGGGATGTCCAATGTCAGCTGTCAGTAGTTGCTAGATCCTGTATCTTATACCATAGTATTTTATATTTAACCGAAGTTTATTGAGCATCATCATAACTGATGTATTGCTGGCATGCAAGAATGAGAAATTCTTTTTATTTGGTGTGATTTAGAGTGAGCAGGAGATATAATTTATAAGCAGCTTAAAATAATTGGTTTTACTCATACAGACTAAATAGAGTTCTTAAAATGCACCGAATATTGAAGGCCATGATTTGCCTCTTGTGGTCATCTCCATGTGACACTCAGGGTTCTTGAGAAGGACACAGGTAGATGGCATCTTCCCTATTATTTTCCTGAAGAAAACATTCATTTGGAATTCCAGGGTAGACTTGTACAATTGGCAAACCATGCATCTTGTTTTTTCAGTTCTCAAAGTGCTCCTAAGTAAAGTGGGGAACTTTAAAAAAGAAAACAAGATATTTGTGAAGTTTTTGCTTTGGGATCTTTCATTTATTTTTATCACAACAAGGGGAGTATGTTATAGGATGACATCTAACTAGTTTGGGCTTAGGCAGATTGCACTGTGAAATAGGGACACTCCAGACTATTGGCTAGAATTAAATCTCTTTCATCCCCAAATTGCTTTGGGAATTACCTAACCAAAAGGTGATGTGTGTTTTACAGAACAATTTGAAAAGATTCTGGCTAGATTCTCAGTCTAAGTTTTGAAAGGAGAACTGTACAAACAAATAGTTAGGGGCTGTGAATTCATGTGAAACAGTGAAAAAGAATGCTTTCCAAAGAATAATATATCAGAAAAAGGAAGGTTATGATAGGTGATCGGGAACAAGATGGAAATAGTCATGTGTTAAGTATTGAAGTACTATTAATTGAAACATTCCATTTTATTTTTATATTTGGGGATTATAACAGGCAGTTTGATAAAATTCACAAAACAGTTTATGTGCACAAGATTGGTATAAGGAAATAATCCCTTACAATCACAAAAAGATTAAGAGTGACTTTTGGATATGGTGCCTCTTTTGCTTTGAATGAAGTGTTTATCCTCATAGTATGAAAACCTCGAGTTGGCCCTCACACATTTGCTAAATATGCAATATTTTTCCTCCTTTAAACTTAGAATTTGGGCATTTGTAAGCAATTAAATTACTTTGACCTAGTCAGTGAGGAAATTGGTCCGCATTTCTAAAACACCAGTTGTACTTTCTGCAAGTCAGTGAGCTAGTCTTCCACAATTTCTCCATATGTTAAGATAAGCAGAAACACCATTGCTGTGTGTTATGGGTGTCTGCGAGTTTTCTGGGTTTGGGGGAAGATACTGCGTAAACCCAATGTGAAGAGATTATTTCACAGTGCATTAAGCTGTCCACGTTCTATGCAGGGTGTGTTCTGTGCGCATGGGTACACACACATATTTCCTTCGGTTTCTCTTTGCATAGAGAGTCCAAGGGCAATAATAGATTTGAAATAGGTACTCGCTTTTTCCTCTTACTGTGCACCATTTATTTTGTGTCCTGCAGTTACAGCGGTACTAATAGATTATATCGGTTTGTAGATCTGAGACAAATAGGAAGACATTCTCATCCGAAAATAACTGTGAAGTCATTAGTGTCCACCAATTCTAATTTCAGGGAAAATTACTTTGTACTACAAATATGATTGCTTACAGACAAATCATAGAAAATTCGTAACGTATTTGAAAATTGTCTGAGATTGGTGAACAATTTTTACTCTAGAGAAAATATTAATAATACTTTATATCTTTAGGTTTTCATATTATTAATTTTTTGAAAAAAACAATGATTATCTTTGAGGAATATATGCATTTTTAAATTCTATAGACATATACTCTAAATTATTACCTTAGGTGGCAAACAGATTTTCCACTGTAACTGAATATTTTAAGGAGTGTTGGTTCAATGAGTGGTGTACGTTTGTGTGTGCAGTGTGTGTGCATTTGTGTGTTTGTGTCTATGTGTGTGTGCACATGTGTGTGTGTGGTCATATTCAGCTAACTTTCTTCTGGTGGTTCCTGTGTTCTATGTTCTAGGTTTCTAAGTTCTAGATACTTTTGCTTGTGCTGTGTTACACAATTCTCATTAGTATCTCAATCTTAAAAATAAGGATATCAGTTTAGAGGTGACATAATTTACTAAAGCCCAAATAAAAAGCAAATGTTAAAGACTTATTTAGGTCCTAGATTTTCTGACCTTAATGTCAGGACTGTTTTCTGTAAACCTCATCATCTCTAAACAAGCCATGGAGGTAATGGTGGGAGTACTACCTTCAAGAAAGGATTTTTCTGCAGAGTTTTGGCCTTTGTGTCCAGTCCATTTAGGTGTAAAACACAAATGTGCAGCCTGAACTAGTCTTTGGTCCATCTCCTGAATATGCAGTGTTCTTTGCTGGCCCCCAATGCCCTTTGTTTTCTAAACAACGTCTTTCATGCATAACTAGTTACTATTATTATTATTATTATTATCAGAACTCACAAGTTCATTGTTTTTATTGCATCTCTGTCAGTTCTCACATTGGCTTGCCAGGAGCCAGTAAACTGTCAAATCTTGGCTCTATATGGTTTATGATAATTTTGCATGTGGTATTTTTGGGTGCTTGTCCTAAAACTTTTATTAGGACATGTAAAATCTTTATTTTACATGAAGTTTTCTGGCAATAAAAATTCATAACACAAAAGAAAACTTCTCTCTCTCCACTAAATTTCAAGCACAGTAGAAGATTGAGAGATTGAGGAAGGCTTTTTTGGTTGTTTTTGTTTTGGCGTTAGGCAGGCCTTCTGCTTTTAAAAATCACACCATCATTGAACCATTTCCCATATGAATCCCAGTCCCTGGGTGGTCTTGATGTTAGGAGTGAGAGAAAGAGTCGGTTAAGGGTCCACATTAGAATTCAGTCTTCTGTTTTTTTCACTTCTGAATGATTTACTACTGCCATTGGATGGAAAATTGACATTTTCTTGCATATACTTCATTAGGGGTTGTCAAGCAAACCTTGCTCAAGTCACTTAGCTTAGCAAAAAGAGGGTGGAAAAAGTCCAAGCATCTGCTCAGCCATCACTTCACTGTAGTCAGTGTGTGTGAACGTGCTGGGCTTACAGTTGTGGTCTTTGATGAGAGCCTGTCGCACCAGTAGTATAAGGATGCTCTTCCAGGCCAGGGTGAACAGGTGCAACAAACTTGGTTCTGGAGGCAACAAACCTAGTTCATTAGTAGCAAGAGCTTACTTAAGCTCTAATTTCTCTTTAGGATTTCTCCGTGTGCCAGTGTAGAGGTGAGAATGACAATCCTGTAGGCGTGCCCGCCTGCGATGATGTCTACTCCAGTGCAGTGGGCACTCAGGGAGCACGGATGGCATGCCTGCGGTCATCACTCCTTCGTTAAAATATAAACAACGATGTGTACACACTCAACACATTGTTTCCTCTCTTACCAACTGGACATTATTTAAATGAAGTAGAATTGTTCTTGTTCTCTTGTGGGAAGAGCAATCAGCTCTTGTTTAGAATTGTGTATCTGTGTGTGTGTACATTCAGCTGTAATGCAAGCCTGGGAAAGTAAGGGAAAACCAGCCACCAAATGCAAGACAAGTTCCTCCAGCCCCCTAACACTGAATTTTCCTGGGAATCAAATGTTTTGAGATCACTCTTGCAGGGACAGTTGTATCTCTAGTCCGTGTGTCACAGCATCAGCTCTTCCCAAAATTAGTACATAAAATCTCTGCCTATCATGTTCAGGAAACCATAAGCAGGTGTTCTAGTATGCTCTGATTCACTCAGGTTTTCACTCTTGTTTAGCCTCTCTTAAATTGTATCAAAGCCAGGAAGAGAAAGAGGCTGGTGTCATTGGTGCTGTTTGTTGAGTGTGCATAGATTTGCAGGTACATGCATGTGCGCGTGCGCGCGCGCGCGCGCACACACACACACACACACAGCAGCCTCCACACCCTGAGAGTGGCAGGGATTTGGTGTGAGGTTTGGGCAGCAGTCGAGCTGATGTAGAAGGCTCATGAGTACCCTGAGTGGGCTTACCCTTGTCCTCATGGTTTGCGGTTCATGGCTCAGGTCCAGGCACACATTCATTCAACTGTTCCTCCAGTTCCTCAGTGTAGAGAAAGCTGTGCTGGAAACTGAAGTGTTGAAAACAAAGGTGATGAAGGCACTGTGCCTGCAGCCAATATTTTAGCACTCGGCGTTCAAGCCACTGACCCTCTCTGATGAGGTCTCTGCTCCTAGTGTGAGATGCGCTCCTTCCTGAGAAGAGCCCGTGGCTTCTCCTCCCAGCCCTCTTCTATCCTCACCTCCTAGGGATAAGCGGGGAACCGTGGCTTTATTTTCATCCCAATTAAATGGTTAAAATTTGGCTATTTCAGACCTGAGCACTTAGGAGGAAAAAAACTACACGCATTAAGCTAAATGAAATCCTGAATTCACAAGTAATTATTCAGGAATGTGTAAATTGTCACTGATTGCCAGCTGACCTTTAAGCTGCATTATGAAGGTAGCAGGCACTTGGAACCCTGGCGAGGAATTACCATTTTAAGCTGGGGTTACATGAGTATATGTGTACAAAGCAGGAGACGAACCCTGAGTAATTTTGCTACATTTTGAATAGATGACTCACAAATGAGAAGATATAATTATAAATAATGTGAAAATACAACATCTTTAGTCATGACGAAAATACACAGTAAATGAACACGAGAAACACCTTTTCTCTTAACAAAATGACTTACATTGATAGAAGGTTAAAGGGAAAGTGAGTCTCATCTTCTGGTGAGATGAGGTGAAGTGTCAACATTTCTGGGAAGGCAATTTGGCGATACATTTAATAATTTAATAATAAATTGCTATAGTTTTATCCACAAGTTTTATATCTAGGCAAACTGAAGAAAACTATACAATAAGAAAATGGTACACACTCAGAAATGTTTATCGCAGTGGGGTTTAAAACATTAAACAATCAAGAACTAACCAGATAGCCAATGGGGAGCTGAGTTAGACCCACCGTCAGATAACCATGGAGTGAGCTTTGTGTAGTCATCAAAGAGAGGATAATACAAACTTTCATATTCATTGGTGTGAAAAGGTTTTCACAACACATGATTAAGTGAAAAGTAAATTAACAAATAGTACCCATCGTAAGATTTCCTTTATATTGAAAAACTATATGTATACGCTCATACAGACGTGTCTATGAACCCACATAGAGAGGTCTAGAAGAATGTATGACCAAACAGTAACAGTCATTATGTCAGCGGGAAGAGTGCAGTGGGCAATTCTCTATGGTCTTCTTTCACTTTTCTGAAGTTTTGTGAATAGACCAAAAGAAAAAAAAATGCTAGTTACATTTCTAAGGGGAAAAGGGCTGCTGTTTTCCAAGGGAAGCATGCAGATACTAAATTTTAAAAGTGCAATTTTATCGAATGTGATTTCCAACATAGTTATTTCATTATAATTCCTCATGGACAATTAAATGTCATTAAAATGATTCAAAAATGAAATTGTATAAGGTTTTAGCCACACATGCAGTTGTTTATACTCACGGGCATGCATGCCATCCTAAACTCTTGTGAAAGGCAATATCAACCATGTTATTAGATTAAGTAACATATAATTGGCAGTGTAGTCATGAAGAACCATTTGCAAAGCTGTTACAGCCATAAAACCTACTTTTTGAAAGAATAACAAACTAATCCATTGGATGAATTAAATCAAATCAACTATTTATAATCAGGTATTTCTAAGTTCAGTGGCATGTAAGTCAGCCATCAGATATTTACCAAAGCAGAGAGGAAGGATATATATGTAAAAACAGCAAACATGATACCTTCTGGGCTATTCTTCATAAAGGTGGCGTCATAGAAAGAGTGGTGTTTACGGAGTTTCAGCTTGGGTTCTGGAACAGCTCTCTTAGCTTCTGAACTCTGGCTCCTTATTAACTGCCTGTCCCTGAAGGAGACACCTGACCCCTTTGGAAATAAATCCTTAACCATAAAATGAACATATATTTGAAACTTTCTGCTTGGTGTCATTAGAAAGATTAAATGATTAATGTGATCACATGCTTAGAATAGTGCCTGACATGTTGAATTTAATACTAGGAGGGGTATTGCTCAATTTCATGGATTCAGTAGTCTGTTTCAGGCACTTCCCACTTGATCCCTATAAAGGATTGAGTCCCTGTTTCTTGCATCTGTATCCCCAAGTCTTGTTTACATCCTAGTTTTAAATGAAGTAGAAGAAAGCAGGGGAAGAAAAGGTGTTGATAAATTATTAGCCTTTAAATGACACCTTTTCCCTGAAAAGGAGAGCAATAGGGGTAGAGGAGCATCCTTATAGCAAGAATTTGGAGGAAATGATAATCGGTCTAATCGGTCTTTTTTTTTTTTTTTTTTTTCTGGAGCCTAATGTAAAGCAATGGTCATTCCCATAGGTTTGTGAAGTTATTGAAGGAATTACCAATTAGGTAGTTTAATAGCCCTCATATGAAAACTTACCCAATAAGTTCCTTGTAAAGGGGTTCCTTTCTTTTGAAAATATCCTGCATCCCATCTCTCTTAAATGTCCACCAGAGCTATTAGAAAGCTCAGGGAATTTGATGCTCAGTTTTGTAATACATTCTCACCATAATCTGTATTTGTGTGTTTGTTTCTATTTCAATACCTCATCCCTGCTTCTTTCTTCTTTGAATTTTTTCCATGTTTTCTTATTTAAATTGCTCTAAAACTGGCAATGTTTCCTGTACAATCTTCAACGTAAAATCTTTGGAGGTCACTGCCTATTAAGAATGGGATTTCAAAAATATGTCATTTTGCTAATAAGATCAGACTCTGTGATGGCAGTCGCTGTTTATTCTGCTCACTTTTGTATGTAAAGCATTTGGTAAAATATAGAAAACATAGTGTTGTTTAATAGCTGATTAGTGAATTATGGAATTCTCATATTAATCAGTTAACCTAACAACATATCCCAGCTAGGAATGACACTTTAGATAATCAGTTTTCGTCTCTTTTGTTTTACTGAGACAGGGTCTCACTCTGTCACCCAGGCTGGAGTGCAGTAATGCGATCTCAGCTCACTACAACCTCTGCCTCCCAGGCTCCAGCAATCCTCCCACCTCAGCCTCCTGAGTAGCTGGGACTAAAGATGCACAACACCATGCCCAGCTAAGTTTTTCATTGTTTCGTAGATACAGGGTTTCACCATATTGTCCGGGGTGGTTTGGAACACCAGAGCTGAAGCAATCTGCCCACCTCAGCTTCCCAAAGTGCTGGGATTACATGCGTGAACCACCGCACCTGGCGAATATTTCATCTTGAGAATGAGAAAACTAAAACTCAGTAACCTGAAAGTGGAGGATTCCAAATTTCAGCCCAACTCCTCAGATGTCATGTTTTCTTTTCTTTCTTTTCTTTCCTTCCTTCCTTCCTTCCTTCCTTCCTTCCTTCCTTCTTTCTTTCTTTCAACATTCAAGTGTGCCACATTCCTTTTAGCACTTCAACAGGAAAAATTATAACAGTGTTTTCCAGAGTTCAATCAAACAAGGTTTATAGGGCTTAACTTTGGATCCATTTTTAAATGTTAATTTTAAATGAACAAATGTTTTCTAGTTCCCAGTTCTATAGGAAGCAATCTCTTCTTTCACTCATGTGTCTTAGCGTGCTTATTGAGTGTATCACACATTCAACGAGGTATTTTCCAGCCTCCTGAATATATGAACTCATAAAACACATTGACACAGACTTCACTTTTGAAATGCTTGAAGGATAATTTTCATAATTCCACAAAGAGAACTTTAGGACATTGCTTAATAAATGATAATTAAAAATGTACTGTGGGCATTGCTAGCTAAAATGATGTATTCATAGTATAAATTTGCCATCATGTCCCTCACCTTGATGATGGAGCAGAATAATTGTTAATGACAGTACTGGTGTCTCTTATGGAAATTCCACTTTTAAACACTCTGAATAATGCATCATTTTCTTGACATTCTCTCTCTCCTCCCCCATGTTCAGTCCACTGGCAAATCATGTCAAGTCCACCATCAAAATAGATTGAGAAAGCGTCCCTTTCTCGTGCCCTCTGCCACTACACCATGTTCCAGCCAGCCACCACCATGGCTACCTGGGTCATGGTAGTGACCTCCTCACCCATCTCCCCACTTTGCCCTTGGGTCTCCTTAGCCCACAGTGCAGACTTTTACCACTGAAATAAGGTCATAAAGCTCCAGCTCAAAATGCTTCCATGGATTTCCACCCCTTTGGAGTAGAAGCCAGACTCCTTACTTTGCCCTACAAAGATTCCTAGAGTCCCCTCTCATGCCTCCCTCTTCCTGTCTTTACACCGGGGACACTGGCCACCTTGCTGTTTCTTTTGAATACACCACGCACCATCTCCTCCTAGATCCTTCACCTGGAACACCCTTCTCTGAGCAAGGACACACTCTCACTTTTACCAGGCTCCTGGCCACCTGTCACATTATCCGTGATGCCTTCTCTGACCACTATATATACTAACATGGATACAGGTGGGCTTGGGGAGGTCCCCAGATGTCAGTGAGACCTCAGCACTAGCCAGTGTTCAAGCTCTTGACTCCATCGAATTCAAGGAAGAGTCAGAAAATAGTGAAAGTACAGAGATTTATTGCAAAGGGAAAAGTACACGCTCAAGAAAGGGGAGTGAGGTCGCACTCAAGAGAGAGTCATCCCAAGTGGTTTGAGGCTGCTACGTTTACTGTTTTCTTTAACCAAGGGGTGGAATACTCATGAAGATTGCTGGAAAAAGGTGGAAATGTCTTGGAACTGTAGTGCTATCCGTTTTTACACCAAATATGCTAGACCCAGAACTGTCATGATGTTGGTGGGCATGGAGTTTAGGATGTTAATGAGCATTTAATGAGGTCGTTGTTGAAACCTAGGTCGAATTCAGCACCATGTTGAATCCAGTTGGTCTTAGCCAGCTTGGCATACACCCTGGGTTTTCTGGGTGTTATCAGGCCCTTGCTTCAAAAGTATTTCAACACTTTCCTTTTGCTTAGTCACATGAAGCTGCTGCCTGCAATTTTCTGTTCTCCTGTAACCGCTCTGTATTATTCCTGTCTCAGAATCAATTGCCCATCCCCTGCACTCCCTAACCCTTAACATTCTGATATGTTCAAATGCATATTTTTTCTGTTATTTATTTGTCCATATTTTTTACTTATCACTAGCAGAATTATTTTATAATTACCTGTTTATATGCCCACTGTCTGCCTCTCCTGCTGACGCTATCATTTAGTTGCTTGAGTACAAAGATCCTGCTTTAAAATTAACTGTCTTTCCTGGACTTAAAAAATGCTCCAAACACAATAAATATTACTTGAGCAAATAATAAATATAATATAGTTGAAGAGTAAATGATTGATTTTCAAACTTTACCACTGGATTTCCTGAAATATGGTGCCACATGAAAAATTTTAACTTGCATCTTAGCAATTTCCAAAAGAAAAGGATGCATTATGTCTACTTTATGTACAGTGAAATAAAGCTATGCTAATATAATGGAGAGACGGTTCATGGTTTGAGATATTTTTGTGATTTCACTTTAATTAAAGTGTCATATTATTTCTGGATCTACAAAATTAGTTTTCTATTTGGGGAGAAATGATAGTTTCCTTTACGACAATTTCAAAATTTACTAGCCCTTCATGAAAGGTCTTTATTAAAAAAAAAAAGGTCTTTATAAAACTGGAGGGTAGATCAATAATACAATATTATCTACAGAAGTCATCCAAGTGAACAGAACAGATAATGGTTTATTGCAATCTTCAGCCCATATTTGCCTCCGTTTTGCTAATTTCAAGTGTTTCTCCCTCATTACCTGGTCCCTGAGAGAACAGTGCTGTGTTTCTGCAGCTGACAGCCCTGCTGCCATTGGCTGCTGTTGTCTTCAGCCACACACAGTACCAAGAGTGGCAAAGGGCTTGGCATCAGATGATGTTGTAATCACAGCGAGAAGAACAGCCACGAACACCGCTGTGAGCCCAGGGAGCCAGAAACAAGCAAGCAGCCCCACCTCTGGCACAGAAAGAACTCTTTTTAAAATTTTTTTCCTCTCTCTCCCTGTTTCCTTGACTGTTTGCTTCCCAGTCCACAAAGAAATCATTTATAAACAGACCCTATTTCTAAGTCACAGTCCCTTATCTTAGGTTAACTTTTATTTCTAACTGAAGCATATTTTCCCCTTCCAACGCCTAGACATGCAAAGCGTGCTGAGTGGAGTGCAGTGCCAAGTGGCAGTTATGTGTCCTGCAGTTTAGAAGCTCAGTATTAGTATGAATTAATCCTGCAAGTCATTTCAGCACGATCAATTTTGAACGTCAGATATAGCCTCCCACCGCTGCTTCCTTCTCAGGCTTCCGAAATAGAAACAGACTCCAACCACTCCTGTCAGCTCGGTGTCTGGGCTCCATATTTCATAAGGCCTGGCTTTGTCCATTGGCTCTTCTCCCGTCTAACTCAGACACATCCTCGTCATGAGAATGTTTCCATCTCCCAGCATTGATCTCAGCAACATTCCAAATGTCTCTACTCCAGCCTCATTTGGCTGGAAAATGACATGGCGATTAGAATACGAACGCTTTTCCACCATCAAGTTCAACCTGCCAGTGTTTGAGAGCATTGGACCGGGAAGCTTGCAATGGCAGCGTAAATTGATTCCCAGATTTGCAAGTCACAGATCACAGATATGAGAGAACCATTCTTTTTATGCATTCTACAAGGGACAGAAGTATAAGTATACATTAAAGCATTACAAGAAAGATAATTTTAAAAGAGGAATATACTAGGAAAGGTCATGGTTAGATTTTATTGACTATTCATGATTTTGCTTCCCAAAGTCTTCAGATAAAAGATAGTTAGTATTTTTATCATTGTAATTTTCTGTTAACCCTGTCTCCTGATCAGTTAGGTAAATTGGAAGTCAAGCATAAAGTTAAGGTGAATCATTATAATCAGGATCGTTCTGGAGAGCATTACAGCCTCATTTTATGTTCAGAGTGGTCCTCCAGTTCTTCATCTATATAATTAGGTTTGCAGGATTCAACCTCTCTTTGGTCATAGATAATTCATTTTGGGTTCACTGGTTCAAGAGAACCAACCCTGTGAAAACTTCCTTCCTTCCTTCCTTCCTTCCTTCCTTCCTTCCTTTCTTCCTTTCTTTCTTCTTTTTTACTTAAAGGTAAACTTCATTGGGCTAACATTAGTATTTGCCTTATTTGTAAAGTTAACACGTCCGTGGTTGCTGTTTTAATTTCAAGTTACATTTGAAGTTGTTTTGTCTTTTTTGAGAATTGTGAACACAGTGACATAATACTCATTTCAGTGATTTTTAAAATATTTTGATACAGGTTAATTTTAAGTTCCACATTAGCTTAGCAGGAGTTAGGTAGGACTTTGGTGGCCAGTCACATATATGATGGGGGTTGTTGCTTTAATGTTCTGGACAGCACCACAGGAAGCCTTACTCATTTCTGGCATAGCCCCGCAAGAACAAATTACATCTCTGGCAATGAATCTGACATGCGCAAGCATGATTCTGAGCCCCGAACACCATTAGAGTCAAAGTAAATCTTCAATAATTACCTTTTACTATCAGAGTATTATACTAGCAGACCTTTGGCTGAAAAAAGGAGGTACAACTAAATATTGAAGAAGTAGATTTATATTCAAATTTTACAAAATTAACTGCAAACAATATTTTGTGCATAAATGTTACCATTAAGCCCATGTATCATCATCATTCCCAAGTAAGATGCATGGTTTGGAAAGACTATAAACAGATTGGTGATGGTCTGACTACATTTCATTTGGAGAGATTTAACTTTAATTTTCCTTTTTAACATTTTTAAGCTAGGTATTCTGTTCACAAATTAGAGATTTAGAAAAAATGTTTATTCATAGCTATTATGATCATAATCAAGTCAGAAGCTAATGACCACGAGAAGAAATGAAGTCGGACAAATTCATGAACTTGTTGATAATACTTCCTTCCTAGAGATTCTACTCTTTAGTCTTGACAAGTAGCATTGTGTGTATGTGTGTGTGTGTTTATAAAATATGTATTATATAATATATATAACATATATATATATATCAACAGACTCCTGTTATATAGACACCAATGTCTTATATCTATTGTACTTGTATTTGTACTATTTATGATAAAGGTAGTAGTTAATTAAAGTTAAAAGGCTTGGGGTAGAGAACTTGTTGATGACTTTCTGATTATGTGAGGACTTTGGAATTGAGCTACCACTGTAAAACCCAATTTGGAATACAGATACACGTGGAAAGAAATGAGTAAAAAATTGTTTATCTATGATAACAACTAAATTAATGAGTAAGTTAACAACTGTTGATAAACTGTTACATATCTTCCCAGTTTCTATATAAAATGCTTTATATAGTGAATAGATTATAACATGTGTCAATTTGTAATTTAGAAATGTATATAAATGTACATTAGTTAGTGATCAGTTACAAATACAATCGTATCCAAAATCCCCAGAGTAATACTTATAAAATTAAAAATCATTCTTCTACCAATATTTAAAATGTGTGCTGCTCTCTCAAACATTGGAAATTATTGTGTTTCATTCCAACTTCACTGGTAAACCAAAATCATCCTAAATTGTCTAACAATATTTTATGATTAGCATACAAGCCAACATTTAGAAGTGAAAGAAAATCACTGTTTTTAATATGACAGAAACCCATATCATTTTAAGGTAATTTTGACTGAGGTGATTATATTCATTTTATTTTCATGTTTTCGCACTATGTTGCAAAGCTAGCTAAATGAAATCGTGAGTTCACTTAATAGTTGTTCTGGTTTTCTTTCCTTTTATTTTACCCACTGCATATCTTTTAAATAGGATCGATACTTATCTTTATTATTTATGGAATGTTTGTTAGGATTAAACTTGCTAACTCATGTACATTTTGGATGGAGTTTAAAAATTCCAAATGATGGAGATTTACCACATTATAAAATGGGTTTAATATATAATGTTTTGACATGAGTTTAAATTAAATTGATAAATTGAATTCTTAATAAAATAGAATTGAATACAAAAAAGGAATTGATTGAAATGTAAAAAAGAAATTTAAGAGTGTGAAAAATTTGCAGCAGGCCATGGTTCAAGAAAAGAGAATTTTCTTCTATTGCTTTGGTGGTTAGAGCCGTCAATATTTTTAAGCACGTAATTAGAATTGACATTTCCTTAAATTCATTAATATAGCTGTGTCTCCATAAAAAAATTCAAGCCCAAACTACTCTCATCATATAATTTTTATTCCCTTATTAGACATTTAGAATTCAAATTATACTTTTAGTTCATTTTTAGAATTTCAATTGGAGAATCAATAATATTTGATTATTAAAAATAGTTCAGTCTTTACTGAATTACAAATAGTCTGAATATCTTCTTTTTAATCTCTTTTAGAATTATTATATTCATATATAATAATTGATTTTAACCTGAATTATATCATTATATTATACATTATCATTTATATAGTTATAATAAATTTAAAGATTTCTTTTTATTGTTTATTAATGCAGGATAAAGTCAACTTACCTTTCTAAAAAACCAGTCATCATAAGGCATCATTCAGACAATGCTTTTTATAGATTTTTCTGCCGCAGTTATCTGTAGATGCTGCTGGCTTCCTTGTAGATAACAACAATGAAGATCTTAAGACAATTAAGCCATTTCAAATCAAGAAGTATTTGCCACTTGTCCTAACATGATAAGAAAATTTGTCTTCAAACTTCTTTGAATTTTATCGAATATTTCTTTACTTGTGGGCATCTTGTCTCAGGAACTATAAAGACAAATATATTTCTAATATATTTACAGTTTTATTATATGTGTGCCTGAGATGTGCTGGACAGCTCTGGCCATATTAAATAAGATTTCAACTGTCCTCCTTATAAATATTTCAGCAACATGTTCCTGTGTTCCGTATCTCGGACCAGCGAATTAATAGTAGGTCTCTCCTAGCTGTAGAAGCTTCTGTTTCAACTTCCTTATCTACTATTTGGTTTGGCATTGGACCTCTGATGTGCCTTATTTGGGCAGGACCCCTTCTTTTTTAGTGAGAGTTTTTCTCCTCTAAAATAACCCCCAACGACATCAATTTTGAATGACACTGGGTGGAAAGGCAATGCCTCCAGACGTGAAATAAGGGAATTAATTTTTCACATTAAACCAGTTCACCTTAGGGAACTGGGGAAACAGAAAGATTTTCCTGAGGCTCTTATCTCAATAAAGGCAATTGGTAACTTTGCTAATACACCCTTTATCTATTTCTATATTCATGCTTCTTGGGGAATGCCTGCTAGCAAATGTCATTTGGAAGGTAAAGATAAAAGCTTTCAGAGAGTACAATTGCTGGCTCTGAGTAGGCTTCCAACAGCAGCTGTGTATAAGCTTCACAATGAATTCCTTCTTGTTCACACTCCGTGTAGACGGTTCTAGGCTGTGCCCTGTTCCACAGTGCTTCTGACCCAGAACCCAGGGTGAAAGATCCACGCTAACCTAATACGTGGCATTTTCAATGGGAATGTGACCCATCTTGAGGCAAAGGAAAAGAAAAGACAAGTTTGCAGAAACTCACAGTGCCTCTTTTATTTTTTGCTCAGACATGGATAAATCAAATTTACTCACTTTTCATTTGGTCAAAGTTAAAGGGGTGAATATATTTTTCTCCAGCTACAGGAAGACACTGTAGGTCATAATGCCATGAGTAGAGGTCATGATCCCCTCACAGGCAAGGGTATGGAGCAATAATTGCAAGAATGATAAACCCTCCATACTTTGTAATCTACAAATGTTGAAGGCTGGTAAGAAAGTACTGACTCTTACTACTAAAGT
>NW_016809675.1:676716-691577 GCF_001698545.2 Rhinopithecus bieti
TATATATATATATATATTTAGCATATTTTATCTGTAAACAGACTTTAAGAAAAGGCATTGATGATCACTTGAATTTATTTCTGAAATAAGGAACATATCCATCTATAGCTATGCTTTCATATTGGTCTTCATGGCTATATGTTTAAACTTCACCCTTTGTTAAGTCTATAATTATGACTAACTTTCCATTTCTACCCGTCTCTATATTTGTTACATAGAGCATGTAAGGTCAACCTGGAAGTCAAATCCAGCTGTCAGAGTGGAAGAGAGAGAGTAGAGTACCATGTGAGGAGGGTCTATGGCCAGATATGGAAATGGTATTTGACACTTGCATTCCTGTTCTGCAACCACAGTTCAGCTACGTGGCCCCAGCTAGGCATTAAGTGCTGAGAACATCAGCCCGACCTAGCCCTGTAGAGACTCCTAACTCTACAGTATAAAAGGGAAGGAGAAGCCATTGATGGGTACCTACTGATCTCTTCTGCAAGAACCAATAGTAGACTTTCATTTCTAGTTATCACAGTGAACACCTCCATGGAGGGAGATGGAGAGAGCGTATGTGTGTCTGATCCATGCATACCTGGGTTCGGCTTATGAATTATGCTACTTTGAGCAGGTTATGAAACCTCTTTGAATGTAACTTTAATTGTCTCTAAGATGGAGATCATTTGCCTATGTGGGAACATTATCATGATAAATACTAGGAAAAGTACTTGGCTTACATTATCCACTCTGTGAACAGTGACAATTATCTTTACTATTGTTTGGAATTAAAGAAACCTGCTTAGTGTTTGCTATGACTGGCTATCACCTGGGCCATGCTGATGGTTAAATAGTTTGCATGTCATTTCTGCAAATAACCAAATATCTAAAATAGTTAAATGAGATGTGCAGAAGTGTGGTGAAGTTCAATACACATTTATACTTGTTGCCCTACTTTATCAATGAGTTTTTTTGTAATTTTATATATTGTTGTGCACTTATTCAGTATTAAAAAAAACCTGATGGTTTATATAATTTAGAAGTTCCACTCAAATTTGAACTTCCACTCTGTCTTCTCTTAATTAGGTACAATTTATTCCAATTTGGGATTATCAAAAACTTTCCTCCTTGTGTTCTCAACAGATCTTCAAGGAAAAAACAAATTTCTAGGGTCACCGTGCTATTCTTGGCTTTAGTCTCTCTAGATGACTACACAGTAATGAAGCCACATGATCCACCACAGTATACCATTTTTCTCCTTGCTTGGAGACGTGGTAGAATTATTTAATCTCATTTTGTCCTATCTGCATCATTGTGCTTTTTGTTGTTGTTTTATTGTTGTAAGTTTTAAGTTCTCCCTACAGATATAGTACGTTGGGTTTTTTAATACCTTAGCCTGGAAGGCATGTTCTAACATTTTTTATTAATCCTAATGTTAAACTATGTGGAGTTAGTTCATCTTACATGGATTCTATAGAAGTAAGTAATGAGTTTAATACATTTTTAAACCATTTTAGAATTTTTCTGGTACACATAACTTTCTCGGAAGACTAACAATTGGTTTAATATTTGATTTATAAACAACTGAAATTATTGTTTTTTTGACGATCTTCACTGACTCTAGGAAAAAAGTCATTCTTTTGTCTTCTACAAAAATAAAAGTAGTTCTTCCTTATTTTCATAAGCTTGGACAATACAATTTGTTCCATTTAAAACTCACCCTATTTCTGTGATTGAAAAAAATATTCCACCTAGTTAGAGCTTTATTTTGCTTCAATAAATGTAAACTGAGTACAAATAACACCACTGGCACTAGTTAATGCTTATTGTCAACAAGTGGAAATCTTTCAGAAGAAATTAGGTGCCTGGATTCCTAGCATAGTTAATTTTTATTGAGATGATTTAATATAGAAACAAATGTATCTAAAGTGGTTTTTTTATAATCTTGAACCAGTGTGGAGTTTTCCTTGCATCTTTTGGAAGATACATTGTAACCAAGCAGTCACACCTATAGCTGGAGTTTGGTATTCTGTGGTCATCAGTCAGCCACCATCACTAATAAAATAACTCAAAATTCACGCCTGGCTGATAGCAGTGATTTCTGTGACCTTATATCACAGAGTTGTTAGGGCTAATATCCAGGCACCAGCCCCTGACCTCCAACACCATTTTCAGCTTTTTAGACTGTTAGGAATTCAGCATGGTATTCGTAATTCAAATAGCAAATCCACCTCATCATTGTGTTTGAGCAGGATGAGTGTGGCATAAATTAGATAGGAGAGCTCTCGGGCATGTAAATATTCATCCGTACAACTATGATAATTCCATTTTACAAAAGCTTTATTTATCTAACTTGACTTTCTATTGGAGTGGGATTCGTAAAATGATACAGGGGAAGTTTGAGGAAGCATTTATTCTAGCTTTTTATTTTCTGTGACTTTTGCATCTCATTAAAACATGCAATTGTGAATATTGAGAAATGTTCTAAAGAACCTTATATGTATTATATATATATAATTTATATAAAATAAATCACACATATTTTAAAATAATTAGAGATGACAGTGATGTTTATTATAAGAGCTGCCATAGTTTTAGTACCTACCATGTTCTCCAAATCTTATTAATCTGTGTCTCTCTCACTGCATCTGTGAGTTTGGGGGACGTGCAGGCTCATCTTTCTAGCTCTTGTGCCAAGAACAATGACTGGCCTATGAAAGTCATCACATTGCTTTTTTAACTGAAGTAGAAGAAAAGCTAAAATACAGTTTTTCATGTGATATAACATGATGGTCCAAAGGAATTAATGATATTATCCTTTAGCATTTTTTTTTTTCTGATTGTGGCATAGTATGCTGCAGATGTTACAAGTACATAATTTTGATCTTAATTATACTGTTTTCATTTCTGTGTTTTATTTCATTTTTTGTTGTTTTGGGAAATAAGTTTTATTTCAAATGGGTAAAACAGAAAGATAGAAACTGAATGCTCAAGTATATTTTTAAAAATATAAGTAATAAAAGTTAGATTAAACTCAATTCAAAGCATTCGTCTATAAGAGGACCAAGGGTGAATTTAGGTTTGGGGATAAGTATATAACCTTGGTCAGTCAACACACCTCAAACTACTTTAGGTCTGTGAAACGAGAGTGCCATCTCTCCTTATTTGAAAGGGTTATTTTAACCATCTTGTCTTGTAAGTTAATATGTTTATACCTATTTCTCAAGTTAGAAATTAAAGGCTTGGGATAATATATCATCACTATTTTTATTAGAAATTACACACTTTATCATTTCATTCAATCAGCATCACAAGTTTATTAATTGAAAGTTTTGACTGAGGAGAGGAAACTGCTTTTGTTGGCTTCAAATGCTGGAAAAAAAAATTGTGTGTTGTATTAGTTCATGTTCACACTGCTGAAAAAGACATAGCCAAGACAGGGAAGAAAAAGGGGTTGAATTGATTTTACAGTTCCACATGGCTGGGAGTCCTCAGAATCATGGCAGGAGGAGAAAGGCACTTCTTACATGGAGGCGGCAAGAGAAAATGAGGAAGAAACAAAAGCAGAAACCCCTGATAAACCCATCAGATCTCGTGAGACTTACTCACTATCAGGAGAATAGCATGAGAAAGACTGGCCCCCACGATTCAATTACCTCCCCCTGGGTCCCTCCCACAACATGTGGGAATTCTGGGAGATACAATTCAAGTTGAAATTTGGTGGGGACACAGCCAATCCATATCATGTGTATTTCATTTGTTCTTTCAAAATGAACTTTTTTGAATGAACTGCAGTTAGACGGAGGGTTCAAACAGCAAATATACTGTAAAGAGGATATAATAATAACAAAGTTAAAAAGACAATGTTGCATTGATTTAGGAACAAAGTATCCGCTTCAGAGATTTAATTCTTAATTATTATTATTTTTTAGAAAAGCTTACAGTTTGATGGGAAAATGTCTACTGTTAAGGAACAAAGTCTTTTGTGTTATACGTAAGATTTTAAGTATTATGTCTATAATGAAAATTATTTGCATAATGATCAAAATCACCATATTTTTTAGAAATAAATAGGAAATTGTCTTTGAGGATTCAGTCTAGAAATCATTTTTCCAGAAAGTCTCCCTGAGACGGCTGGAGAGGAGATTTCGTTTTTGGACCTTCTCTAAATCCAATCTTGAAAACTGGCTTAAGCATCTCTCCCGTGTGCTTCCTGCTTTCACTTAACAATAGTTAATATACTGTCCTATGATTTTTTTTTAACCTATCAAGTTCTCCTACCAAAACCAAAGTTACTTGATGTCAGGGGCTGTATATTATTCCAGATTTACCTATTCCTGACGCAAGTTCTTTAGATGCTGGAACTACATTCGTTATTACAATTAGAGTAATGCACAGGGAAGTTGGCCCTTAAGAGAAAGGAGCAAGGGTCGTGCTGCGGGCAGTGTGGCAAACAGGGAGTGTGCAAGTGTTGGATTTGTTATGGGGAGATGTGGGATCTCTGGATTTGAGGCTTTGCAAGTGGCACCGTTCGTATAGTTTAGTAACAGCAAGATTTACAGTGGGGCCCTAAGAGTGGATGGCTGCATGCAAGATCATTCCATGCAAAGAAGGAATGAAAGATCCATGTAGACATGTCAGTGTCCAGGAAGGAAAACGAGCTCTGAAAGAGAGAAAAAGGTGCTGAAATGTTCTGCGGTAGAGAAATGAGATAGAAATGGCATTTGTTTTGGTTTGTTTTTTAGAAAGAAAGTCTGTCTATCTTGCCTAGGCTGGCCTCCAACTCCTGAATTCAAGGGATCCTCCAGCCTCAGTGCCCCCAGTAGCTGGGATTACAGACATGCATCACAGTACCCAGCCTCATTGGGTATACTTAAGTAAGGAAAGGGACAATGTTTAGGAAGCAACATTGAGAATGTATCGTTTCTGTGCCACCAGAGCTAGTCTACAGTAGACATTAGAAATAAACAAACAAAAACAATTGCCACCATTTGAGAGGACTCCAAGGGAAGCCACAGAACCAGAACAGTCTTTCCAGACCTTTCCATTATTAGCATATTGACAATGTTAGTACTGTTTGGATGGGTGAAATGAAAATGAAAGCATGAATAGACAACTGAATAAACAGATAAATTGTCCAATCAACATGAGTATCCTTTGCCTTAGAAATCACCCTCTATATATTCTTTCCTTTTTATTTGTGATATTTTACCTTCCTGTCTCAGAATGACAGAGTTATAGCCAACTCAAGCCAATGTGAGTTCTGTTCCTAAGTATCTACATTCTAGGATGTTTCTGCAATTAATTAATAATACTCTTTTGCTGTGAAAAACTTAATGGGGATGCTCAGAATTCCAAATTCCCCAAGCTTTTAAAATGCCATCCCTATTAAAGTTACAAAAAAGGCACACCTATGTTCACTCTTCTAAGCTTCGTTAATGGGTTCCAACAAGGAATCGAGTCTATTCCAGATCCCAAAATTTATTAGTTGTATCTCATTTCTTTGGCATCAAGTATGAAAAAGATCCAACTAGTGAATTATAACGTATAATCTCAACATTTAAACTACTGTAATCATCTACATTCCTTTTACAGAATCATTTCTCTTCAGCATGATGAAGAGTTACTAATGGATGGATACTAGACACTTATCTCTTGGGATGGGGGTAAAATCAGAAATATGATGATATGTCTGTCCTAAAAGAGCTTAGAGCCTGGGGAGGAAAGATAGTCATGTGAACAGGCAGGTAACAATTTCAGATGTTAAATGGAAAGGTTTTAGTTTTGATTACAAAGGCAGCACATGGGCAGTAGGTTTCGAAGTTGAAAGAACAGGTTCAAATACATATTTGCTTCTTATTTCCTGTTATGGGTTAAGTTGTGCCCCCCTCCAAAAAAAAAAACCCACACATCAAATTCCTAAATCCCAGTAACTCAGAATGTGACCTTATTTAGAAATAGACCATTTCAGGGCGGGCGTGGTTGCTCACACTTTTAATCCCAGCACTTTGGGAGGCTGAGGTGGGTGGATTACTCGAGTTCAGGAGTTTGAGACCAGCCTGGCCAACATGGTGAAATCCTGTCTCTACTGAAAATACGAAAATTAGCCAGGCACGCTGGTGCCTGTAGTCCCAGCTACTCGAGAGGCTGAGGCGGGAGAATCACTTGAATCCAGGAGTCAGAGTTTGCAGTGAGCTGAGATTACGCCACTGCACTCCAGCCTGGACGACAGAGTGAGACTCCATCTGAAAAAAATAAAGGAGGTGGGGGGGAACACTTGACATACAGACAGACAGGCACCTGAGGAAGAGGCCATGTAAAGATGAAGGAGACTGATTATTCTACCAGCCAATGAGCAGCAGGGATTCCCAGCAACCTCCAGAAGCTGAGGAGAGACAAGAAGGGTCCTCTGCAGACAGCATTTGGAGGGAACATGATCCTCCTGACATTTCAATTTCAGACTTCTGGCCCCCAGAACTGTGAGACAACACATTTCTGTTGCTTTAAGCTGCTCTGTTTGTGGTATTTTGTTACAGGCAATCTTAGCAAATGGCTCCATTCTCTAGAAGCTTTTTGATAAAGTTGTTTAACTTTCTTAAGCATGCTAACCTTTTCGAAAAAGGAAATGATGTGGCACATAGGAATTGTTGGAAAAATTAAGAGATCTGGTATACAATTGGTGCCTAATAAATGGAAGTAGCAACTCTAATAATTTTAAACTAAGGTCTTTTAAGAGTTTTAAAACTCCTGATCACAAAAATCATAAAAATATTTTGTCATTTGTTATTTTCTATTTTCATTTTGAAGTGTGATTATATATAAATATTAAGTTCTACAAATAGTCACTTTATGGACTGTTTATAATTGAAAAATAATCCAAGACTCTAAAAGCATTCCCTTTTATGTTTCACTTTCACTAAATGGCCATTCTCCTGTGCTTAAGGGTATTTCAACTGGAATGAAACATGATGCCAAAAATACATAATTAGCACTAAAATTATTATGCTTAATTTTTTATCATGACAATAACAAGGATTTAGCCATGCTACAGAAGTATTTAATTAATTTGCTATGTACATGTAAAGAAGAGAGGGAACAAATGGGGAAATCATATTAATGCTCATGTTCCTGCAGAAATTCCATTAACCTTGCTTTTCAGCAGCAGCAAAAGGCAGATTCTGTAGGGCCCATTTGTATCCACTTCAGTGACTGCCTGGTCCTCTCCATGCTGAGACCTCAGCATCCTCCATTCACCCTAAGAAAGGAATGACACCAAGAAATGGCATGGATGCATTATCCAAGATATTTCAGGATGAGATGACGCCAGTGATTTACAAACCCCTCCAGCATGCAGACCAACAAGGAATTTTCTAAATATTTTTATGAATTTCACAGGAAACCCAGAGAAGACACGTATAAAAAGAGAACTACAGCAAATTTCACATATAAATAAATGCTGATTCAAAACTTATAAATAAATGTCAACATAGAATTTGGGAGCAAATGAAAATATCAATAAATATGGAAATTCGTTTCAGTAGTATTACAATGATTAAACAGAAGGATATTTCGTGTATTGGTAGATTTTAGAAAATAATACTTTAAATATAAATATTAAAATTCATAGATAAAAATTTAGCACACATTTTGGATTGAGCTTTATAAACTTCATCAAAAATAAGGAAAAGAGACCAGGTGCGGTGGCTCACTCCAGTCATCCCAGCACTTTGGGAGGCCAAGGCAGGTGGATCACCTGAGGTCAGGAGTTTGAGACCAGCCTGGCCAAAGTGGTGAAACCCTACCTCTACTAAAAATACAGAAATTAGCCGGGCATGGTGGCCAGCGCCTGTAGTCCCAGCTACTCAGGAAGCTGAGTCAGGAGAATTGCTTAAACCTGGCAGGTGGAGGTTGCAGTGAGCCAAGGTCATGCCATTGCACTGCAGCCTGGGAGAGAGTGAGACTCTGTCTCAAAAACAACACAACAGTAACAAAAAATAAATACAGAAAAAGAAGGGTTTTTAAAAAAAATTGTCCCAATTTAATCGAATAATTCAAAAGCATTCCAATTACCACTGTAAACATACCTCTTTCACTGTTCTGTAATACCCTCCTGGAAATTTTAGTTAGTGCAACTAGATAAGAAAATAAAATAAGAGGCACAGTTAAAGGAAGATTCTTGTTGGGAGCATGAAATCTACCATGAGAGTATTATTTACACCACAGAAAATGGCAAATGTTATCAGTCAGGAATCCCCTTATGCCAGCAAAGCCGCTTGTTAAACATTTACCAGCACGCCCCTACTGTTAGACTTCCCTCCGGTACCCCAGATGCAATGGTCCATAAAAAATTCATTGGTCCCTTCCTGGCCGCATTGCATGACCTGCAGCCTGTTTTGCCTTTGCCAGTATCCCCATCTATCTAGGCATTTGCACTAGCAGCTGCCTTTCCTCCTATCTCCTAAAGTCCCTCAGAAATGTCTGCCCAACTTTCAGCCTCCCCACAAGTCCCTTGGTCATTACTTTTCCCCCTCTGCGTCGTTCCAAAGTCCCCCTAGATGGTCTTCCTATAGCCACTGCCTCATTGCTGAATCCATTACCCTCAATATGCTAAGTATTTCCAAAACAAATCCTATCCCCTCACTTCACTGCTTTAAAACCTTCTCTCAACTTTCATTGCATATTCACATTAAAATGCAGGCCTGTTTCAATCTGACACTAACCTACATACCTATGCCCTCTCTTGCTGATAGGTGAAGACCTAGTTCCGCCATCACTACTGCTGGAAAGCTGCTTGCATCTACTCCCCAGAGAGCCTCTGGGGCTAGAGTCCTCTCTGTGCCCTTCACTCTGTAATCACGCTATACCACAGTGGCTCTCCTGGACCTACCATGCAGATTTACAGCTCGATACCTTTGCTCATTTGCGTTTGCTGGGTAGCTTTGCTCATTTCGGTTTGGAATGCTTCTCTTTCATCCCTTCTCCACCTGGAATAGTTGCATTCATATATCCAAGCTGGCCCAACTAGTTTCTCTGTGAATTTTGTCTGACCTAGACCAGAAAGAATTACTTCTTCCTCCGGGTCCTTGTTCAACTTTGTACTTCACATCTGGCTGTTCCTCCTGGTGTTTGTGAGTTTCTTTATGTTAAGAGATCATTGCTTATTTCATCTTCATCTTTACTCAGCCAATACCTAATAGTATGTTGCAAACAGTAAGCACTCAGCATACAACTGAAGAAAGGATGCATTCAGAACTCAATACTTTTGGTGGAATAGCTTACAACCTTAGAGGAGAAAACCAGATCCTGGGAATTTCTGTTGGAGACAAGAACACAGGCTGCAGGGAAACATGCAATTGATTGACAGCAGGGAATAAGGCCACAGGTCAGACATGAACACCAAAAAGACAGCACCAGGTGTGTTTTATGGAAATCACCAACTCAGCAGAGCTCAGAAGGCCTGAGAGGCTTGTGGTATCACAGAAATGTGTATGATGAGTTCTGCCAAGTAATGATCAGTGGTCATGAGAAGCTCAAATTATGTCCCATATCCTTTTATTAAGAAATGTTTAGAAGTTAATTTATTTTAGGAAAAAAATTCTTTCCAAATCTTAGTTACTACTATCCTCAAAACCAAAATCATAAAGGCAACGAACAACAAGAAATGTATTTATTCAGTACTTCTCATTTTCTTAAGATTACATTGTGAACATAGCTTTACAATGTTGTAAAAGTCAACAACTTTGAACAACATATATTAACAATATTTATTTTATTTTAAATAATATATTTATTTCTAACTTACATTTTATTTTAACAACATACATGGAGAGGTGACAAAATTGCAGGTATTACGCTACTGTTTCAAATATAGGAAATAAAGTATAAACTTTATTTACGTTCTACATACTGGAACAATCTTAATGAGTACTTTTTTGAACAGCTAGGGATGAATAACATAACATTAATAAGCCCGAAGTGCTTTCAGTATCTTCACATGTTGATTAAGCATTTTCATTTTAGAATTTAATGTATTCTGGATGTCACTTTTGTTTTCATTGAAAGAGTCCACTTGTCCACGTCTGCTTCCCAGAACTTCTCTGTCCCCATGGTCACCATCTCTGCACTTGTAAGGATGATGCTACACAAAACTGTTGTAATTAAATACCACAGTATAATTGAGTTATGTTCTAATGTCTCATCTTAAAGAAAAAAAAAAAAAAAAAATATAGCATCAGCAAAATTCACTAGCTTTACCAAATAAAATTGCATGTTACTCTAAATAAACCTATATAACTTTCAAGATTTCATAAATACATGTTACTACCACAAAGTAAAAAAAAATAATAATAATAATATTTTTCAAAGGCCTAGACAAGCATGTGGAGCCATTTTGACTTTTAGAACAGACAGTATCGTAAGCACTTTCTTAGCCTAGTAACCTAGGAACTTTCAGCTACAGTGTGGTGGGTTAGACCAAAGCCACATATTCTCTGGTGTCAGAAGGCAGGTCTTCGTGGCATCAGACTCCTGAGAGATTCTCGAAATTATTAATACACTGCATTCCAGAAACTGAAAGTATTCTTGATACTCTTTGTCATGGCAAAGATATCTGTTTTTTCCCAAGTTGGCAACTAAGTATTTTTATGATATTTTTTGGCCCTGATCATTGCAATTTAGAAATCACGTGTTTGTAAGTGTGCCATTCAACAATTGTGGGAGTTATTTTTGCTTGGTCTTCACAGTGCAAACACTCTTGCCTAACAGTGTTGCAGAATGAACACATTTATGATGAGTAATGAGCTAGCAATTAATAATGCAAGCAAGTCCCATATTATGGAGTCAACATTAACATATTATGATGCACTTCATAACCTGGGGAATGAGTGCTGATTTGCTCCTCACTCTTGTCTCGCAGACACTGATCAGCAGCGAGTTTGTCTTACTTAACTTCACCCTTCAATTCTTAGTATTGGTGAAAAGAAATAGTCTATTCCTTACTATCATCGTTTTTTTTTGGTTCAGGGGCCCTCAGAAGAATGAGATATTATGGTTAACACTTTGAATTAGAAAAAAACATGGCTAAGGATCACTGAGGCATCATTCTTATTGGCATAATATATGCAGAGGCAAAACACGAATTTAGAAATACAAATTAAATTTATTTTCCAATATAGAAAAATTTAGTTATTTTACATAACCCTGATAAGGCTCTATCTATTCCCTTTCTTGCACTTTTCTTTCTTTGCTCATTGAGAGCAATAAAATTCTAGTTTCTCTTTTAAAACATTTACAAATTAAATATAGTCTAAGGACAGCATATTTTCTATTTTTCTATTACACTATTACATATTATATAATGTGCATGTAGTACACATTATATAATGTATATATAATGTTTATATAATGTATATATAATGTTTATATAATGTATATTATATATAGTGCATTGTACTTGGCTCTACTATGCTTATAGGCAATGTATGTGTGTATGTATATTTTTTCCAAGGGAAAGGGCAACCTGGAATGTTTTTAATGCCACATCACACTCCTTTGAGTCACTGGAAGCTTGAGCAGCAGCCTGTGAACAGAAACAAGCACAGAGTAGAGTTTCTGTTTTCTTTTCTTTTCTTTTCTTTTTTTTTTTGAGTCGGAGTCTTGCTCTGTCACCAGGCTGGAGTGCAGTGGCGCGATCTTGGCTCACTGCAACCTCCGCCTCCCGGGTTCAGGCGATTCTCCTGCTTCAGCCTTCTGAGTAGCTGGAACTACAGGTGCCTGCCACTACGCCTGGCTAATTTTTGTATTTTTAGTAGAGATGGGATTTCACCGTGTTAACCAGGATGGTCTTGATCTCCTGATCTCATGATCCGCCAGACTTGGCCTCCCAAAGTGCTGGGATTACAGGCATGTGCCACCCTGCCCAGCCAGAGTAGAATTTCTTAATTAAAAAGGAAAGAAAACATCAGATACAGAGAGGGCAGACTGGCAACACTATCTAGAGGCAGAGATAGTTCTTTATCTCTGTCTTTATGAAGTAGTTCTTTATCTCTGTCTCTAGATAGCTTAGCCAGTGTGCACTTCTCTACACTGTATTTGAAACTGTGGTCTGATATTTTCTTTCCTTTTATTTTTGGGTAATATCAGCGTTTAATGGAATCCTAAAAATCACTGCCTGCCTTCTGACTGCCACTGAGTTGTAATCAACACCAGCAATATATTTCTTCTCTATTTAAATATATGCCTAAGAAAATGTTTGACATCATTTTACTAGCCATTTAAAATAAGTCCATCTCTGAAAAATCCTTATCCACTATAGCTAGAGGCAAGCTAGAGGCATTTTAGAATACTGAACATGTATTAGATTTTGCTTTACCTTGTTCCTTTTGTTAGTTTTATATTTCCTATCGTTGCTTAAATGGTGCTGCATTCACGATTCAGGAAAGCAGCTAGCTGATGTTGCTGGGTATAATTTAAAGTCTACACACAATCTCTTACTATCACTGGAAGTGAATTTAAAAGTATTTGCACTCAAATGTTTAAAGGGACAACAGTTTTTACATTTCACTAAATTTCATAATTTTTTATAGTTACAGAGTGGTGGAAAGGCAGAATATTTTAACAAAATGGCACCCACAAGTTCATAATGTGAAAACTGCTTGTGTTAGCATCTAAAATAAATGCCAAGTCTTAATTTTTACTTTTTAAAGAGTGTCACAAATGGAGAAAATCTCTTAACCAGTACCTAGTGAAGCTGTAGTTCATAAGACATAGTTCTTGTCAGTAAATGAGATCACGATCACGAGTCTGAGTACAGTTATTTGTAAGTAAAGCTTATTTCTTCTTTTATACAGCTAGGAAAGGTTCTATATCAAATAAATTTCTGTAGGTTTTAGACACTTGGACAAGGAGAAATTTATGTGTACGTATATATGTACATATATCAATAACTTGCTGATCCTTTCAAAAGCTCACAGTTTTAGAATTGTGTCACTATTTTTGCAGAGAATGTGAGTAAAAGAACGTTAAGCGCTTCAAACTCTGCATCAGTTCTCAGTACTCATTTCAGAGTCAAACAACAGACGACTGGAGAAAACTCATTTTTGAACCGAAGGAATTACACACCCTTGAAGTGAGACACAAAAGCTGGTTGGTTCACCATGGGCAGGAAAATCAATGTGGAAGAAGAGAGGGCACCTAATCTGTTGGCCTTCATAGGATATTGTCGTATATAACAACAAAAGCAGTGTTTTGTGGGATTAAAAGAGATGAAAGCATTCATTCAAAATTAAACTTATTTTTAATGAATATCTCTATTGTAACTTTTTAGACACTCTTGTATAGATGTAACCTGTCTTACATGGTATAGGTTCGTGCGTGCACATTCCCATTTATTTATTCATCAACCAAAGTTAAGCACTCTAATCAAATTCTATGCCAGATACTGAATAGACAAAGTTGAACACCTGTCATGGTCCTACTGTGTATGCAGACCTGTGGGCCGAACAGCTGCAGCCCAGTATCATCGTGGAGGAGCACAGAAAGTGCCATGGGGAACCACACAGCTCTTCAAGGAGGATATCTCTTAGAGGCATGATGCTTTAGGGAATATGGTGTGGCGGTATTTCATATACATGTGAATAAAACTTAAAAAGGGATTTTAGTGCTGTATTTTTATGACACAAATTACCATGAGGGAATAGTCTTTATCCAAAAGTCCTACAGGAAATAAAGCATTAAAACAATGCTAAAAGGTTACGTCCATAAAACATTGATTTTTCCTGGAAAATTGCCAAGCTGTTGCTCATCCAGAAGGAGCTAGGTGTGATTTTCATCATTCAACCAGTAAATATCACAGTTATGAACTGGAAACATGAACTTAACAGGTTAAGTCTGTAACAGGTTTGGTCCGTGGCTTTAACAGTTTACGTAACCTTTAAAATCAACACTCTGTAAGAGAAGTCTCTGTCTGCACAAGCGATTCGTTGCTGCCAGTGGGAGCTGCCGGGGGAAAATTGGGAATGGCTAGTGGGTACAAAAACACAGTGACAATGAATAAGAACTAGTACTTGGGAGTGTAGTAGGGTGACTATAGTTAACAATAATTTATTATCTATTTTAAAATAACGAAAAGAGTGAAATTGGCATGTTTTTAAACACGAAGAAATGATAAATGCTTGAGAAGACGGATACCCAATTACCCTGATTTCATTGTTACACATTGTATGCTTGTGTCAAACTACCGTGTGTACTCCATATATAGGTACAACCATGACCTGCTCATAATAATGAAAACAGTAATGACGAAGATAGTCATTAAAAGTTGGATGAATTAATTTTCAACAAACTATTTTGCTAATATATTAGATCCCACAAATCATTAATTTTATGGTTACATATAGTTTTGCCATCAGCTGACCTTTTGTGTTGCTGTTTATTCCATCTTTACCCGTGTGCTTTCATCTAATACAATTTTTATTCTATCTGAAAAGGTCTAAGAGTGTTTACTCGGATTTAATTTATCTTAAAATGTCTTCATATCCTTTGCCCACTTTTTGATGGGGTTGTTTGTTTTTTTCTTGTAAATTTGTTTGAGTTCTTTGTAGATTCTGGATATTAGCCCTTTGTCAGATGAGTAGATTGCAAAAGTTTTCTCCCATTCTGTAGGTTGCCTGTTCACTCTGATGGTAGTTTCATTTGCTGTGCAGAAGCTCTTTAGTTTAATTAGATCCCATTTGTCAATTTTGGCTTTTGCTGCTGTTGCTTTTGGTGTTTTAGACATGAAGTCCTTGCCCATGCCTATGTCCTGAATGGTACTACCTAGATTTTCTTCTAGGGTTTTTATGGTATTAGGTCTAACATTTAAGTCTCTAATCCATCTTGAT
>NW_016809675.1:691942-714817 GCF_001698545.2 Rhinopithecus bieti
GTTTGTGTCCTTTGTAGGGACATGGATGCAGCTGGAAACCATCATTCTTAGCAAACTATCACAAGAACAGAAAACCAAACACCGCATGTTCTCACTCATAGGTGGGAACTGAACAATGAGATCACTTGGACTCGGGAAGGAGAACATCACACATCAGGGCCTATCATGGGGAGGGGGGAGGGATTGCGTTGGGAGCTATACCTGATATAAATGACGAATTGATGGGTGCTGACGAGTTGATGGGTGCAGCACACCAACATGGCACAAGTATGCAAATGTAACAAACCTGCACGTTATGCACATGTACCCTAGAACTTAAAGTATATTAAAAAAAATAAAAAAAGTCTTCAATTATTATAGCATATTTTCAATTTGTGTAGACCTCTATGTTTGTCGTCATTTTATTACAGCACTTTAAAGATAGCGTTCATTACCTCTGGCTTTGGTTTTTTTCTAAGGCAAAATCTGCTGTAAGTTTTTTTGTTGCTTCTTTGACAGTCTTTTTTCTATGACTAATTTAAAATTTTTATCTTTGCAATTTGGTTTCTTTCATCTGAATTCTACCTTTTCACTTCTGCTACTCAAAATCTGTAATCAGTTACAGTAAATTATCTGTCATTATCTCTTCAAATATTGCTTTCAGTCCATTGTTTCTTTTTTCTCCTTATGAAGAATTATTATTTAATATTTTGCCCATATTCCAAGCTTTCTGACAATCATTCCTCATTTACTATTATTTTCGTTATCTCTCTCTTTCAAATATTGTGTATTAACCTTTCTTCTAGTTCTCTAATCCTCTTTTCACCTTTGCCTAATCTGCTATTAATTAGCTTAATTTTTAATTTCTGCAACTGCCTATTTCAACTGCAGAATTTCCATGTGACTCCAGTCTTTGTAGATGGCAATTCTCTGCTGATGTTCTTTATGGTGTTTTTTATTTTCTTGAACATATTAATTGCAGTTATTTTAAAGGCAACTTCTGCTAACTTTAATATCTAGACTTCCTGTGAGTCTCTTTCTATTGTATTTTTTTTTTCTTCTCAGTTTTTGGTCACTGAGTCTTTTCTCCTGGTACTCTGGGTAACTTTTTTTTTTTTTTTTAACTAAAGGATCTTTTGTATGGAAAATTGTACAAATAATATGAGACTCTGGTTGAGGCTTGATTTCCCCAGAGACCATTTATTTTGTTTCTGGCAGGCAGGCAGACTGTGGCTGATCTCCTTAATCCAATCTAAATTTGAGCTGCTTATTCCAATCCAATGCAATCCAAAGTTGATCCAATCTAAATAAAAGCTGGTTTTCAGCCCCTATGAGTGCTGGTCCATTTCCAGGTGCATCCTTGCTAATGTGTAGCCCTTCAGTGACCTTCGACTGTGGGCTTTGGTGCTTGCTAGAGACTGTCTTCCTTCCTGACTCTCTCACTCCTGAGAGACCACAGGACTTAGCTTCTCCATCTCCTGCCTGGCACCTGGAGGAAAGAGTGGATCCGTATTGGGCTCACTACTCTGTGTTTACTTTCTCTCCATTATTCTGGCTCCTCAACTTGTTGCAGCCTTGATAAACTCTCCCATGTCCTCAAAACAATTATTTTTATCTTTTTATATATTTTGTCAAGCTTTTCTAATTTGGCTCGGCAGGAGACTTGGTCTGGTAACAAGCTGTTTCATCTTAGCCAGAAGATCATGTCCTGAACGATTTTTTAAGTCAGCCCTCTACTATTACTGATAGCAATTCGAAGTGCTTCGTGGGTGTCAGATGTATTGCAAACCTCATCTCTATCAATTTTCACTACAACCATGCCAGGGAAGAATTATTGCTCATGTGCTACTCACAGAGCTCATCAGTTGAGAAAAACAAAACAAAACAAAACAAAGAGGCTTGGAACGCAGTGTCCCATGCCTGCTTCTCTCTGCAATGCTGTTTCATTTCATCATCGTAGGCTACTGAGATTTTAGCCATCATCATTTGTTTCATCAACTGCTTCCTTAGCCCAACCCTTTCTTTGACCTGACTGTACTGTGAGACTCAAGTTGATGGTGGAGGTAGGGGACAATTCACAGCAGCTCTGGAGGAGTCAGAAGAGTCCAGAGATTTGAGTCAGAGCTTTGTGCCCTCCCAGGCTTCCTGAGTCATTTGCTCAGAGCCCAGCAATAGCCAATAAGCAATTGGCTGCCAAGATGTTCTTGTTGGTCTGAGGTGAGTGCCCTCTGAGAATTCTCCGGAAGCTTTTAAAACCAACCTGCTTATCTGACTCCAGTTGGGAGCATAGACAGATTAAAATGAACTCCCCTTTCTGCTAGCTTTCTTTTAACACTAAGGAATCAATTCCTAAATATAGTCTCTTCTAAAATATGTCTTAATGATATATTGAGTATTTTTTACAGTGCTTGCTAAAATGAATCTGTTATGTATTTAAAATAATGCATACTTCTCAAACCCTTTTCCGTATAAGATTATCTCATATTCAAAACAGTTTTCAAAATAGAAAACAACTGCTTACTAGATCTGCCAAGCTAAAAAAGATAAAAATTTGAGTCATATCTTAAACATGTAAGTTAAAAAATGGACAGTATATCGAGAGGTAATAAGATTTAATTAAAATAGTATATATGAAACTTAAAATAATTCATTACTTCCCTCTGCAGCTGTCTTGTTATTTTTTCTTCATGAAATAAACATTTTGAAACACCCAATTATCATTCATTTTATATGAAACATTCTTTTCATTGCCAAACTAGTTTTATCAACAAGTCAACTAAATTCTGAAATAGACATTTGTGTTCATGGATGCTATCCTTGACCAACGATTCTTTCTACCATTCATTTTTAGTTAAAATTATTTGAATATTTACCTTAAAATATAGTCATGTAAAATAGTTTCCCATGCAGTCTTTACTCCATGGATTGATTGACCTAGCCATGACCGAATATCTATTACATGTGAGGCACTGGGATAAGGACTGAGGTAGACAATTGTTGTCTATCTTTTCACCTAAAAGTGATGTAAAAACGTGCATTGAGATTCTGATGATGCCAAACACAATATCAGGGAAGAATGCAATAAATTATTTGCATTCCTTGAATTTACAATCCAGTATGAAGCAGGCAGTATGTACAAGATATAACTTTTTAAGGTAGGATATAATTAACACTATCATAAGGAAATAAAATGTTAGGAGAACCTCCAAGGGAGAGAGGTTGATTTGGGGTCATATAATCAGGAAGGGCTTCCTGGAATTGTTGAATTTGCCTTGGAAGATACGGTGCATGTTGATCAGCCAGAGTAGAAGAGAATGTCTTATGTGATCCCATGAAGAAGGAGGAGGGGAGAGAGGAAGAGCCTCATGAGATGTCTGACATGGGGAACAACTCATGCTGGGAACCCTACTGCTCGAGCCAGAACCTCACGATATTAGGGAATTTCCATAACTTTACTGCGCCTCAATTTTCTCACCTGTAAAGTGAGTGCAATAGTTTTTTTATGCTTTGAATATCATTATTTGTGTTACATGATATACAACAAAGGCAGATGGTCAGTACTGCAATGAAAATGTTAATATATATATGTATATATATGTGTGTGTATATATGTGTATATATATGTGTGTGTGTGTGTGTGTGTGTGTATATATATATATATATATATATGAGATACAGGGCTCATGTTTTTCATGCACCTTCCTGAAAATAAATTAACGAGCATGGAGACACCTGGCTGGGTGGCAGCCACAGCTGAGAGCAGAAGCCGTGTTAAGGGCGGTATCTACAAGGGGAAGGGCAGCAGGCGGCAAGCTTAGGTCTAGATTCTATGAAGTTTACATACGGTTGAAAGCAGTGCCTGATAAAGTAAGGGTCACATAGGTGTTTAATACATTTTAAAGACAAAATATGTAGTCCTCCCACCCTCTTTAAACACACACAGAAACAAAAACAGAGAAACACACTCATGGAGATTGGTCACAGTTACAACTAGAAAGATGTGACAGTTCACTTGGAAGTGGTAGTATTTAAGAAAATTAAAAGTAAATAGGGATTTGGAAATGTAAACATAAACTATAGGAAATCGAGCTATGCATCTAGAGTTACAGACTTAATTATACCCTCATAAAATTTATGAGAATTAGGTAAAGATACATACTTGGGAAATGTTTATCTGATCATTAAATCCTAGAATTTAACAGAAACATGGAACAACAATAAGCCAGTAATGGAAATAAAATTGGAAATTCAGAATGGGATTAAAACATGGAGTTTCCAGAATATTTTGCTTCAGAAGTATCCTTAAAATATAGGTTTAAGGCTGGGCATGGTGGCTCATGCCTGTAATATCAGAACTTTGGGAGGCCAAGGTTGGTGGATCACGAGGTGAGGAGTTCGAGGCCAGCCTGGCTAACATGGTGAAACCCCATTTCTACTAAAAATACAAAAAAATTAGCTGAGTGTAGTGGCGGGTGCCTGTAATCCCAGCTACTTAAGAGGCTGGGGCAGGAGAATCGCTTGAACCTAGGAGGCGGAGGTTGCCCTGAGCTGAGATCACGCCATTGCACACCAGCCTGGAGGATGAGAGCAAAACTCCGTCAAAAACACACACATATGTGTGTATATGTATATATGTATGTATGTATACATGTTTAAACTTCACCATTGGCATGAGGAATTTCCTGATTCCATCAGAACAACCACTCATGGCTTTTTCAGTTCTTAGTGTGCACGTGTCACTCACAGGCCACTTTTTAATCCTGTAATTACAGCTCTTCCTGCATGTTTTATTGTCCTTACTCTTTATAAACTGTGTAAATGGAAGAGTTCATTGCGGAAAAAAACCTTCTGCGGTGTCTAACATTGTGCCTTTATGTGATAAACATTTATGTACAATTTTCAATTTAATTAATGAGAAGATGCTGTTTAAAAAGGTTAATCATTGTAATTAAATGTATTGATTTAATATTTTTCCACATGGTAGTTTTCACATGATGATTTCAAAATAATGATCTAGTAAAATGTGTCTTCTATAATGCCCCCATTTCTGCTTGTAAAGATAGGGTTTTGTTTTTTTTTTCTTGTTTTTTTCTTTTGTTGAGATGAATTCTAGCTCTGTCACCCAGGCTAGAGCGCAGTGGAATGATCTGAGCTCATTGCAATCTCCTCCTCCCAGGTTCAAGCAATTATCCTGCCTCAGCCTCTTGAGTAGCGGGGATTACAGGCACCCGTCACCACGCCCAACTAACTTTTGTATTTGTAGTAGAGATGGGGTTTCACTATGTTGGCTAGGCTGGTCTTGAACTCCTGACTTCGTAAACCGCCCGCCTCGGCCTCCCAAAGTTCTGGGATTACAAGCAGGAGCCACCGTGCCTGGTCAATTTTTTGTGGTTTTAGCAGAGACTGGGTTTCACCGTCTCTGTCTCCTGACCTCGTGATCTGCCCGCCTCGGCCTCCCAAAGTGCTGGAATTCCAGGCGTGGGCCATTGCACCTTGCCAAAGATACGTTTTATAATAAAACAGGAAATTAATACTCTGAATATTGGTGGAAGGATTTATGTTTATTTAATCACAATGAAGAATATGATGTAGTCACTTGCTGAGACGGGCGGATCACGAGGTCAGGAGATGGAGACCATCCTGGCTAAGATGATGAAACCCCGTCTCTGCTAAAAATACAAAAAACTAGCCCGGCGCCTGTGGCGGCGCCTGTGGCGGCGCCTGTGGTCCCAGCTACTCGGGAGGCTGAGACAGGAGAATGGCGGGAACCCGGGAGGCGGAGCTTGCAGTGAGCCAAGATGGCGCCGCTCACTCCAACCTGGGGGACGAGCGAGACTCTGTCTCAAAAAAAAAAAAAAAAAAAAAAAAAATTCTTATCAGCTTATCATAAGATGTGGGGACTTTGAGCATAGATTACGAATGCTAGAAGCAGCCCTGAGGTAAATTGGGGGCACTTGCACAGTCAACGTTTTCATATGCATTGATGAGTACACAATTCTAAAGTCAAATCTTGCGTCCACCAAATACGCCATCCCTGAAAGTCCAAAATATACGTAGAAACCAGACCCAGCTAATGTTTCTCTGGCCATCCAGTGTCATGATTGCACTAAGGCTTGTTTCCTAGGACTTGATACATTTACCATATATTTAGTTATTAAATATGTATTCACTTGAGGTCTGCTATGTGCCGGGGAAAATGCAAGGCCCAGGAATGCAGCTCAAAATCGGGCATCTTTTTTATTCTCAGAGTGTTCAGTCAAGGATAGGCGGATTAAGGAATCAAACAGGGTGCCCATGAAAACACTGTTAGGCTGCAGGGGTACTTTGAAGGGGCAGTTTGTCCTGTCTTAGCGTTCAGGGGAGGCTTTCACAGAGAAAGTGAAGTGTTGAGGCGTGAAGAGTAAGACTTACCTGGTGAAGAAGAGATACTGGATCCTGCCTGAGGAAAAAGCAATTTCACACCCGGAGGAAAGACGCCATGGGCCACCCTGGAGCCTGTGGATGGCAAGGTGGGTGTTGTGGTGGCACAGGAAGGAGGGGACCACACTTGGAGCTAGGAGCCCAGTGGGTTCCTGAGAGCAAAGTGTCCAAGAAGATGCCCCCTGCTTGAGGGGTTGCAAAGAAATGTGCCACAGGTTTAGAAGGTAATTCTGAAATAAGCTCTCCTAAATATTTTGGGACATCATTATTGAAATAATTCTAGTCTCCCAAGAGGGCAGTTACGAATTCAGCTCACCTGAGGAGCTTAACAGACTGCTAAGTAAATTTTTTCCTTTCTTACATTGTATGTTTGACTTTAATACATTTAAAAGAAAATCTCACTTCAATAAATGTATTAAAAATCAGTGCAAAATACCCAAGGAAACATTACAGAAGATTAGCATATAGTATATGCATTATATATATATATACATTTATATATGTGCATATACAAATTATCATATAATAATTTTTGTCCTGTTCATAATCAAAGCAATATTAAATAAAAATTCAAGATTGAGTGTCTGTCACCATGGAGATAGAAGCACACTGTGTTCATTGAATTAGAAAACTTAGGTGAAAGCTTGGAGGATTTCTACATACATAAATCTAAATAATCATCCTATTCCTGGAAAAAGTATTTCATCGTAACTGGAGTATGTGACTAAAACATTTGTGGAAATGTACATGAAATTAAAAAAGGTTGTTTTACATATTAATGTTTAAATTATTTTGGTAGATATCTTAATATCACTTGAATTAGGATACATATAGTTATTAACATATATTTCTGAGTATTTAAGTTCAGTTTTAGAAAGTGATTATCAGACTTCTATCTACTTATGACTGAAGGCAATTATTTTATATTTTGTTCATTTATCCAAAAATATTTAATAAATACTATATATATAAAGAGCAAGCTAGATACTGGATGGACAGTAACCCAACACCACACCCCATCTCCTGCCAAAACAAGGTCAGAGGTAGTCCTTGCTCTCTTGATGTAATAGGATAGAGTTATTTATTAGAAAATGTATGTGAAAAAATATATACCTTCCAGCCAGGCGAAGGACTATGAAGGAAAAACTACAAGAGGATTTTTTTTTTGCAAGAGGAGGTAATCTAGTCTGGGGAGTGGGACAGGGGAAGGTCTTGGCCAAATGCTTCTGACTCTCCCCTGAAGAGTGGGCAGGAGAGAAGCTAGGAGAAAAGAAAAGAATGAGAGGAGAATCCAGGCAATGCCTCATGGCAAGAGGAAGCCTTGCGCTTTTGTAGAGGAACTAGAAGGGTGCCTGGAATTCTGAAGGTGAGCTGGAGAGTGGAGTAGTGCAGCCTAGAGAGCTGAGACAGCTTAGTGCACACAACTTGAGGGTCCTGCATACTTTCTGCAATGATTCTAAGAGGGAAAGGCTAGCAATAAAGAGGAGGTTGAATGGTCAATTATGCTGGCATGTAGAGAACGGGTGAGAGAAGAGTGGATGTTGAAAGATAATGCAGTAAATAATTGCAATTTTCCCCCCAAGCGATCGTGGCAGCTTGGACTGAGGATGTGGCGGTGGAGGTGGATTTAGGAGTTTGATTTGGGGATGTGCTGTGGGATTGTTTGATTTATACTGGAACAATCACAACAGCTGTCACAGGGAGAATGAATGACAGAGAGGAAGTTTGTAAGTCGTTAGAAGGCGACTGAGATGATCTAGTCTAAAGAATTGCCGACCTCGAACTGGCTTGTCATTGCCAGAGATGATGGCAACAGTTGTTGGTAAGTACTTGTGGAGTATGAGAGAAGAAAATCAAGAATACTTCTCTTGGTCATGTAAATTTATTAACATATTTTAAATCTTTCAAAATGTAGCCTGTATTTAGACAATTTTATTCTATTTTATAGTCAAGGGGAACTGGAGTTGAAATGCACTGAGCCACATGTTTACCATATCATAATGAATTCACAGTGGACACAGCTTTCTGTCTGAAAGTCAGTTTGATGGCAAAAGAGGTGCTCTCCCTTCTGCACTCTGGTGACACCTCCAGAGGATACCTGCGTTATACCTTTTCTTCAGATAATGTTCAGAGAAATTAATGAGACCGGATGTTACACAGACAGTGTGTAGTGGAAATGGTTCTACAACCCAGGACTTAAATTTCTAAAATCCACCTTCCTTTTCATTCCTCAGCTTTAATAAAACTGTGACCTGTTATTGCCACTTTACAGAATCACATTATTACATAAAAGGGACAGGGACACCAGTCATTTATGAAAATAATGAGAATGATCTCCACTTTTTAATTGTAAAAGGAGACAGTAACTGTAATTTTAGGAGAGTGATAGTAACCTTGGAAGAGGTCAAGTGAAAAGATACAGTTCTTGGTCACATTGCTATAGAGATAGTAAAAATACTTATTAAATGAAAGAATGAACTATGCATCTTACATGTTAATGCATTTTGGCCGGATTCTATTTTATAGTAAATTGCATGTATACTTTTAAAAAACCTTGTTTTCCAGGGACGCTTTCTCCTTTTATTTACTGAGGAAGCACAGTATTAAAACAGAATTTCACTTTAATTTTATAGAGGTCATTAGGACTAGTTCTTGATCCAGTAGATACTAAGACAAAATTGCTTGTGTGTATGTTATTCTTTCACAAAGAAAAGCTGTTTAAATTCTGAACTAAGAAGCACTTGAATAGTGAAATTTTTTGTTTTAGTTTTGTTTTGGTACCAGATGGCAAATGCAGAAACTACAAATGTTGCTTTCATTGTGATTCATCAGTATACCTCATGATAAAGGTGTGTGTCTGTGGTTTTGAAAAGAAGACAGTTTTCCCCACATATGTGGAAGAGAGTGTACAGCTAATTCACAAATTCAGAATTCTTTGAGTGTCTCCCAGTAATGTATTCGTGGACACATAAATTGAGACACACAAGGCAGTTGGAACTCAGCAAGATGGCCAAATAGCAACAGCTCTGGTCTGCAGCTCCCAGTGAGACCAATGCAGAAGGTGGGTGATTTCTGCATTTCCCACTGAGGTACCCGGATCATCTCATTGGGACTGGTTAGAAAGTGGGTGCCGCCTACAGAGGGCAAGCAGAAGCAGAGTGGGGCGTTGCCTCACCAGGGAAGTGCAAGGGGTCAGGGAAGCCCGTCCCCTAGCCAAGGGAAGCCACAAAGGACTAAAGCATTGAGGGATGGTGCAATCTGACCAAGATGATATGCTTTTCTCATGGTTTTTGCACCCAACAAACCAGGAAATTCCCTCAGATGCCTACACTACCAGGACCCTGGGTTTCGAGCACAAAACTAGGCAGCTGTTCAGACAGACACCCAGCTAGCTGCAGGAGGGATTTTTGGACCCCAGTGGCTCCTGGAACCCCAATGAGACAGAACTGTTCACTCCCCTGGAAAGGGGGTTGAAGCCAGGGAGCCAAGTGGTCTTGGTCAGCAGGTCCCACCGCCATGGAGCCCAGCAAACTAAGATTCACTGGCTGGAAAATTCTGGCTGCAGCTTGGCAGTCTGAAGTTGACCTGGGGTGCTTGAGCTCGGTGGAGGGAGGTCTGTCTGCCATTACTGAGGCTTGAGTAGATGGTTTCCCCCTCACAGTGTAAACAAAGCTGCCAGGAAGTTTGAACTGGGTAGAACCCACCACAGCATGGCAAACCCACTGTAGCCAGACTGCTTCTGTAGATTCCTCCTCCCTGGGCAGGTCATCTGTGAAAGAAAGGCAGCAGCCCCAGTCAGCAGCTTACAGATAAAACTCCCATCTCCCTAGGACACAGCACTTGGGGGAAGGGGTGGCTGTGGGCACAGCTTCAGCAGACCTAACTGTTTTTGCCTGCTGGCTCTGAAGAGAGAAGTGGATCTCCTAGCATAGCACTCAAGCTCTGCTAAGGGAAAGACTGTCCCCTCAAGTGGGACCCTGACCCCATACCTCCTGACTGGGAGACACCTCCCAGCAGAGGTCGACAGACACCTCATACAGGAGAGCTCCGGATGGCATCTGGCAGGTGCCTTCTGGGACGAAGCTTCCTGAGGAAGGCACAGGCAGCAATCTTTGTTGTTCTGCAGTCTCCACTGGTCATTCCCCAGGAAACAGTCTGGAGTGAACCTCCAGCAAACTCCAGCAGACCTGCAGAAGAGGGGCCTGACTGTTACAAGGAAAACTAACAAGCAGAAAGGAATAGCATCAACATCAACAAAAAGGATACCCATGCAAAAATTCCATCCAAATGTCGTCAGCATAAAAGATCAAAGGTAGCTAAATCCACAAAGATGAGGAAAACCAGCACAAAATGCTGAAAATTCCAAAAACCAGAATACCTCTTCTCCTCTAAAGGATCACAACTCCTTGCCAGCAAGGGAACACAACTGGACAGACAATGAGTTTGATGAATTGACAGAAGTTGGCTTCAGAAGGTGGGTAATAATAAACTCCTCTGAGCTATAGGAGCATGTTCTAACCCAATGCAAGGAAGCTAAGAACCTTGATAAAAGATTACAGGAACTGCTAACTAGAATAAGCAGTTAAGAGAAGAATATAAATGGCCTGATGGAGCTGAAAAACACAGCATAAGTGCTTCATGAAGCATACACAGGTATCGATAGCCAAATCAATCAAGTGGAAGAAAGGATATCAGAGGTTGAAGATCACCTTAATGAAATAAAACATGAAGATAAGATTCGAGAAAAACGAATGAAAGGAACAAATAAAGCTTCCAAGAAATATGGGACTATGTGAAAAGACCAAATCTACGTCTGATTGGCATACCTGAAAGTGACGGGAAGAATGGAACCAAGTTTGAAAACACTCATAAGGATATTATCCAGGAGATCTTCCTCAATCTAGCATGAAAGGCCAACATTCAAATTCAGGAAATGCATAGAACACCACTAAGATACTCCTTGAGAAGAGCAACCCCAAGACACATGATCATCATATTCACAAAGGTTGAAACAAAGGAAAAATGTTAAGGGCAGCCAGAGAGAAAGTTCAGATTATCCACAAAGGGAAGCCCAACAGACTAACAGCGGTTGTCTCTGCAGAAACCCTACAAGCCAGAAGAGAGTGGGGGGCCAATATTCAACATCCTTAAAGAAAAGAATTTTCAGCCCAGAATTTCATGTCCAGACACACTAAGCTTCATAAGCGAAGGAGAAATAAACTCCTTTATAGAAAAGCAAATGCTGGGGATTTTGTCACCACCAGGCCTGCCTTACAAGAGTNAGAAGAGAGTGGGGGGCCAATATTCAACATCCTTAAAGAAAAGAATTTTCAGCCCAGAATTTCATGTCCAGACACACTAAGCTTCATAAGCGAAGGAGAAATAAACTCCTTTATAGAAAAGCAAATGCTGGGGGATTTTGTCACCACCAGGCCTGCCTTACAAGAGTTCCTGAAGGAAGCACTAAATATGGAAAGGAAAAACTGGTACCAGCCACTTCCCAAACTACCAAAATATAAAGGCCAACGACACTATTAAGAAACTGCATCAACTAATGTGCAAAATAACCAGATAGCACCATGATGACAGGATCAAATTCACACATAACAATATTAACCTTAAATGTAAATGGGCTAAATGCCCCAGTTGAAAGATACAGACTGGCAAATTGGATAAAGAGTCAAGACCCATCAGTGTGCTGTATTCAGGAGACTCATCTCATGGGCAAAGACACACATAGGCTCAAAATAAAGTGATGGAGGAATATTTACCAAGTAAATGGAAAGCAAAAAAATAGCATGGTTTGCAATCCTAGTCTCTGATAAAACAGACTTTAAACCAACAAAGATCGAAAAAGACAAAGAAGGGCACTAGATAATGGTAAAGGGATCAATGCAAGAAGAAGAGTTAACAATCCTAAATATACATTCACCCAATATAGGAGCACTCAGATTCATAAAGCAAGTTCTTAGAGACCTACAAAGAGACTTAGACTCCCACACAATAATAATGGGAGGCTTTAACACTCTACTGTCAAAACTAGACAGATCAATGAGACAGAAAATTAATAAGGATATTCAGGACTTGAACTCAGAGGACCTAATAGACATCTACAGAACTCTCCACCCCAAATTAACAGAATTTACATTCTTCTCAGCACCACACAGCACTTATTCTAAAATTGACCGCATAATTGGAAGTAAAACACTACTCAGCACATGTAAAGGAACAGAAATCATAGCAGTCTCTCAGACCACAGTGCAATCAAATTAGAAATCAGAATTAAGAAACTCACTCAAAACCACACCAACTACATGGAAACTGAATAACCTGCTCCTAAATGACCATGGGTAAATAATGAAATTAAGGCAGAAATAAATAAGTTCTTTGAAACTGATGAGAACAAAGAATGTACCAGAATCTCGGACACAGCTAAAGCAGTGTTTCGAGGGAAATTTATAGTGCTAAATTCTCCCATGAGAAAGCAGGAAAGATCTAAAATTGACGCCCTAACATCAAAACTGAAAGCACTATAGAAGCAAGAGCAAACAAATTCAAAACCTAGCAGAAGACAAGAAATAATTAAGATCAGAGCAGAACTGAAGGAGATAGAGACATGAAAATCCCTTCAAAAAATGAATCCAGGAGCTGATTTTTCGAAATGATTAACAAATTGATAGACCGCTAGCCAGACTAGTAAGAGAGAAGAATCAAATAGACACGATAAAATCATGAAAAATGGGATATCACCACTGATCCCACAGAAATACAAACTACCACCACAGAACACTATAAGCATCTCTACACAAATAAACTAGAAAATCTAGAAGAAATGGAAAAATTCCTGGACAGACACACACCCTCCCAAGACTAAACCAGGAAGAAGTCGTATCCCTGAATAGACCAATAACAAGTTCTGAAATTGACAGTGATTAATAGCCTACCAAACAATAAGAGCCCAGGACCAGATGGATTCACAGCCGAATTCTACAAGAGGTACAAAGAGGAGATGGTACCATTCCTTCTGAAACTATTCCAAACAACAGAAAAAGAGGGACTCCTCCCTAACTCATTTTATGAGGCCAGCATCATCCTGATACCAAAACCTGGCAGAGACACAACAAAAAAAGAGAAGTTCAGGTCAACAGGCCGAATATCCCTGATGAACATCGATGTGAAAATCTTCAGTAAAATACTGGCAAATCAAATCCAGCAGCACATCATAAAACTTATCCAACATGACCAAGTGGGCTTCATCCCTGGGATGCAAGGCTAGTTCCAAATATGCAAATCAATAGATGTAATCCATCACATCAACAGAACCAGTGACAAAAACCACATAATTAATAGATGCAGAAAAGGCCTTCAATAAAATTCAACATCCCTTCATGCTGAAAACACTCAAAAAACTAGGTATTGATGGAACATATGTCAAAATAATAAGAGCTATTTATGACAAACCCACAGCCAATATCATACGGAATGGTCAAAAGCTGGAAGTATTCCCTTTAAAATCTGGCACAAGACGGGGATGCCCTCTCTCACCACTCCTATTGAACACAGTGTTGGAAGTTCTGGCCAGGGCAATCAGGCAAGAGAAATAAATAAAGGATATTCAATTAGGAAGAGAGGAAGTCAAATTGCCTCTGTTTGCAGACAACATGATTGTATATTTAGAAAACCCCATCGTCTCAGCCCAAAAAGTCCTTAAGCTGATAAGCAACTTCAGCAAAGTCTCAGGATACAAAATCGATGTGCAGAAATCACAAGCTTTCCTATACAGCAATAATAGACAAACAGCCAAATCAGGAGTTAATTCCCACTTGCAAGTGCTACAAAGAGAATAAAATACCTGGGAATACAACTTACAAGTGATGTGAAGGACCTCTTCAAGGAGAACTACAAATCACTGCTCAAGGAAATAAGAGCAGACACAAACAAATGGAAAAAAAAATCCCATGCTCATGGATAGAAAGAATCAATATTGTGAAAATGGCCATACTGCCCAAAGTAATATATAGATTCAATGCTATTCCCATCAAGCTACCACTGACTTTGTTCACAGGATTAGAAAAAACTAAAGTTCATATGGAACCAAAAAAAAGCCCATGTAGCCAAGACAACCCTAAGCAAAAAGAACAAAGCTGGAGGCATCATGCTACCTGACTTCAAACTATGTTACAAGACAAGAGTAACTGAAACAGCATGGTACTGGTACCAAAACAGATATATAGACCAATAGAACAGAATAGAGGCCTTAGAAATAACACCACATATCTGAAACCATCTAATCTTTGACAAACCTGAGGCAAACAAGAAATGGGGAAAGGATTCCCTGTTTAATAAGTGATGTTGGGAAAACTGGCTAGCCATATGCAGAAAACTGAAACTGGATCCATTCCTTACACCTTATACAAAAATTAACTCAAGATGGATTAAAGACTTAAACGTAAGACCTAAAACCATAAAAACCCTAGAAGAAAACCTAAGCAATAACATTCAGAATATAGGCACGGGGAAAGATTTCATGACTAAAACACCAAAAGAAATGGCAACAAAAGCCAGAATCGACAGATGGACTTTAATTAAAATAAAGAGCTTCTGCACAGCAAAACAAAATAAAACAAAATGCAGTGAACAGGCAACCTACAGAATGAGAGAAAATTTTTGCAATCTATCCATCTGACAAGGGGCTAATATCCAGAATCTATATGGAACTTAACGAAGGATATGAACAGACACTTCACAAAAGAAGACATTTATGCTGCCAAAAACATATGAAAAAAGCCCATCATCACTAGTCATTAGAGAAATGCAAATCAAAACCACAATGAGATACCATCTCACGCCAGTTAGAATGGCCATCATTAAAAAGTCAGGAAACAACAGATGCTGTAGAGGCTGTGGAGGATTAGGAACGCTTTTACACTGTTGGTGGGAGTGTAAATTAGTTCAACTATTGTGGAAGACAGCGTGGCAATTCCTTAAGATCTAGAACCAGAAATACCATTTGACCCAGCAATCTCTTTACTGGGTACATACCCAAAATGTTATAAATCATTCTATTATGAAGATGCATGCACACATATGTGTATTGCAGCACCATTTAGTATAGAAAAGCCTTGGAATCAACCCAAATGCCCATCAGTGATAGACTGGATAAAGAAAATGTGGCATATAGACACCATGGAATACTATGCAGCCGTGAAAAAGAATGAGTTCATGTTGTTTGCGAGGACATGGATGAAGCCGGAAACCATCATTCTCAGAAAACTAATGCAGAAACAGGAAACCAAACACTGCATGTTCTCACTCATAAGTGGGAGTTGAATAATGAGAACACATGGACATAGGGAGGAGAACATCACAGACAGGGGCCTGTTGGTGGGAGGGGATAAGGGGAGGGATAGCATCAGGAGAAATACCTAATGTAAATGACATGTTGATGGGTAGAGCAAACATGTATACCTATGTACCAAACCTGCATGTTCTGCCCATGTATCCCATAACGTATAGTATATTTTTAAAAAGACACACAAAGCATCTTATATGTGAACATGCTTTCGAATATGAGTATTTTATTTTTATTCTTGCATTAACCAAGTATTCACATTTTACAGTATCAGTCAACATGCAATAAGCACATTTTAGAATGGGCTGTGACCCAGCCTGTGGAAATCACTGATACTCAAAGTTAAATAACAGTCCTTGTGCTGTAAGACTCTCTGTTAGGGAGACAGAAAGTGCAATTTCAGGTCATTGAATGATTGAACTCATTAAATAAATAAAAAGACTAAATATTCTTACTAAGCATGCTTATGTAGAGTCTGAATTAATGGGAAATGTTCATTAGCTCATGCTGCCTCTTTTTTCCTTTCTGGTATATGATAATTTTATGACCAGCAATATTTTGATATAAGTGCAATGTAGATCACATATATCACTAACATTAGAATCCGCCCAGCTAAAATGTATTGTGAAAATCAGCATCTGGGCAGGAGAACCTTCAACTTTTATTGGGAGAAAGGAGGAACATCATCTCACAATAATTGCACAGAGCACTCTTTCTGTGGGGTTTTAAAGCTCAATTTAGTGACTAATTCAGACACTTAATGAAGAAATAAAGGTCTATTTTAACAGTCTACCTGTGATTTCTAAGTTGGAGTGGGAAGAAGTAGAACGTTGGAATTGCTCTTTTCTTCCTCCTTCCAAGAAAAGACATGAAGTAGGAAAAAAAATGCCATTGGTTATTGTTATCTCCACAGCTGCACCATTGTATCTAATTCCTGGTGCAACAAAGGTCTCTTCCAAGTGGATGTTTAACTTGTTCTTGTTTGTTTTGCTTACTTTTAATAAACATTATCGGGTTTTACAAGCTCTGAGAAATAACACAATCATTACAATTGTAGTGAATAATACCATTTATTCACTCACTTATATTCAGTCCCCGCTATTCAGTGCTCTGTGACATAAACCAAATAAATGCGACCATAAAAGTAATGTTGTAAACATTCATGGAATAGTCTGAGTAGGGCTATGATGCTGTGATTTACTTTCAAAGCCATATATTTTAAAATACAGATTAATAATTTTAAGCTATTTATGGAAGCCCCCTTTTCAAATACTTGTATGTAGGATGTCAGTTAGGACCTTGAAAAATACATACAGGATTTCATTGGAGAAAGTGATATTTTCTCCAGAGCTTGCTCAAGTCTCGATTTCCTAGAGTTATTGTAAAGTTTTAGTTCATCCTAAATTGACTTTTTCTCATTCTTGGAAAACATTCAGCCAAGTCAATATTTTTTAAAGACAAGATTGAGCTATATCTTCATACAATAAGGCCCAGATAACTTTGCTGAAATAATTTGCAAACAAACATATTTTATTCATTAAAATAAATTTTGTTATATAAAGTGCACACTCTAACTAAAATATTTGAAAATGTTTGTATGTATCCCAAAATTATAATACTAAAACTAAATTTCTTATAAAACATTCCATTTTCATGGACTCTTGTCATACATTTAATTATAACCCATTGGTTTTCCTTTGTATTTCCTTAATGTATTTTGTTAATAGCTTACTAGATGGTGCCAGTTCCAGTGTTGTAGTGAAATTTTCATAGCTACATTGTTGAATATATACATTTTGACTAGAATGGTCTATTGTAGATGGATCAATCACATCATTCAGTGCTGATAGCAAGTTGCATTCTTATCTTCACATCATGTGATGTATATTCCTGGAAAGTACAATTCTGGATAACTGCATTGATGAAGAATAGAGTTAATACATCTCATAGGCAAAATACCTAAGAGAGGTTTCCCTAAATCCTTGTTATGTCTAAAATAGAATTGATAAACAATAGTTCAGTGGACCCAAATATAGCTTATACTGAGAATAATAGGAAACATTAAACGGAAATAATTTTTCACTCATTGAAACAAAAGTATTATTTCTGTAAGGAAAATTTAATATTTCTTGCAACAGAAGAAGAAAATCTGGAATGATTAAATTAGTTAAACATATATATATATATATTTAAGGTGGAGTCTTGCCCTGTCACCCAGGCTGGAATGCAATGGCACAATCTCAACTCACTGCAACCTCTGCCTCCTGGGTTAAAACGATTCTCCTGCCTCAGCCTCCTGAATAGCTGGGATTACAGGCGCCTGCCACCACGCCCAGCTAATTTTTTTTATTATTTGTAGAGACAAGGTTTTATCATGTTGGCCAGGCTTGTCTGAGATCCCTGACCTTGTGATCTGCCCGCCTCGGCCTCCTAAGGTGCTGGGATTACAGGTGTGAGCCACTGTGCTTGGCCTAAAATCTATACTATACTTGAAAAATTTGCTGTTGAATTACTCCACTGCAGTGTAAAATGAAGAGGTAAGTGTGGGCATACCACAGCTGCACATGGCTTGTTACAAGCCATTTTTAGGCAGACTGGTTAGCCATCACTGCCTAAGACNAGTTAAAAAAATATATATATATATATACATTTTAGTTAAAAAAATTAGTTAAAACACACACACACACACACACACACACACACATATATATATATATATTTAAGGTGGAGTCTTGCCCTGTCACCCAGGCTGGAATGCAATGGCACAATCTCAACTCACTGCAACCTCTGCCTCCTGGGTTAAAACGATTCTCCTGCCTCAGCCTCCTGAATAGCTGGGATTACAGGCGCCTGCCACCACGCCCAGCTAATTTTTTTTATTATTTGTAGAGACAAGGTTTTATCATGTTGGCCAGGCTTGTCTGAGATCCCTGACCTTGTGATCTGCCCGCCTCGGCCTCCTAAGGTGCTGGGATTACAGGTGTGAGCCACTGTGCTTGGCCTAAAATCTATACTATACTTGAAAATTTGCTGTTGAATTACTCCACTGCAGTGTAAAATGAAGAGGTAAGTGTGGGCATACCACAGCTGCACATGGCTTGTTACAAGCCATTTTTAGGCAGACTGGTTAGCCATCACTGCCTAAGACTGATGTAGAAATTTACAGAGTTATACTTGTTCACTCAATATTCTACACAAGTACAGTGAATGAGGCATTCTTAATCCAATTTCCCTTGAAGTTATTACATAGGATATAAATAAGAAAAGCTATTGTTATTGTTGTTGTTTTCCACCATTGGAAATAGCCAAATCAATCTGAGGCAGAGTGATAAGAAGCTGTACTTCTAATAAAAGTCAGAAGATTCTTGGGTAGAAAGCACTCGGGGAAACTTTTTCTTCAGTGTTTATCTTAAATCTAGGCCTTGAAATACATTTTGTTGAAGGTGACAGACATCATCACAGTCACTCCAACGGTTCCCCATGCCATGCCATGCCACGCCACGCACATTCTTTATTTTGAGCACAAAAATTCATGACACTAGAAAAGCAGCTATTAACTGTATCATAGAGAAATGGGTGAATTAAGCTACATAAAGAAACAAGAAAGAAAAAATACTAAGCAGCAAAGTAAATGCTGGACCCGTCCCACTGTGACTGAAAGAGCTAAATATTTTAGATTCTAGGTGCTTGTTCTAGTGATTTTTTTGTGATCAAAGTCATTATGTTCCATGTTCAGATCCATCAAAATGCCCTCACAATGATCAGGGTATGCATTCATTTTTAGCCTACTCAGGTACTCCAAACTTTAGAATTATCTGCTTCCTGAGAGAAGTGTCAGATTAGTTACCTGAATTAGTTAACTGTTACCTGAATTTGCTTACTTTTCTCTGCATTGACTATCAGTATTTATGCTTATAAAATTTGGAATGCTTCTATTTCCAATGTCAAATCACAATTATAATAAATAAACTATGTCATGGACCGAATGTGTGTCCCTGAACCAGGACCAGGCCCCTCTCCAGACACGACATCCTCTGGCACCTTGATCTTGAATTTCTGCTATCCAGAACAGTAGGGAACACGTATTTGTGGTTTAATTCAACCAATCTGTGTTACTTTCCTTATAGCAGCCTAGACTGACAAAAATATATATAAAATGTTATTTGCTAGTATGCTAACTACAAATTAAGCAGATTTTAAAATTATAAAACTGTTACCTGTGAGGATTTTGTGCTTGTTTTCTTTGTGCATGTCCAGGGGAAGGAAGTGAAGAAAAACGTTTGAAAGCTCAACAATGACTTGACTGTTACCTTCTGAATCTTTTATACATGTTCATCTTACAGAATATAAAGATTGGAAGACTATTAACTCATCAGTTTATTTAAAACATGCTTATGACGTACTTAAGATATGCTAGGCGTGTTAGCGGACTGGACTTCCATGAGTTACAACCCCATGGACGTAACTCCCTAATTTCCTGGGAATCAGCAGATGTTCAACAGCTAAAACAATATAAAATATTTAGTCTTCTGCTGGAATTCATTCTGTGCGACTGTGCTACAGAAGAAACATTTTAAATAAAATGATACTTCTTTTGTTACTTCCCAACACAAAGTCTCCTGGGCAGATATCCTAGATATTCTTATACTTAGTAACATTGAGGACAGGGCCACACATTCAAAAGCTTGCATGGATGTTAATATGTCAACAGGTCACATATTCTACAGTTGCAATTTGCATATTACAGAAGGAGGAATTTCCTTTAAGTTTTGTAACGTGTAAAGCTTTACATCACTCTTAGGTTTTATATTTTAAGGAAGGGAGGTTTTAATTGTTTTGAAGAGATGTGTCATTGTGTTTAACTCATTTATAAGGAAAGCACTACGGTTGGAGGGAAGATGTGTGGTAAGAAGGTGTCCGTCTGTGGGGCAGGGCAGGCATAGCCAGCACAGGTGTACTGAACGGGAGAGCCTGTACCTTGGCATTGTTGTATGTGAGATGATCATTGCTTGCTTGCTTGCTTGCTTGCTTGCTTGCTTGCTTTCTCTCTCTCTCTCTCTCTCTCTCTCTCTCTCTCTCTCTCTCTCTTTCCTTCCTTCCTTCCTTCCTTCTCCTTTCCTTCCCTTCTTTCCTTTCTTTCTTCAGATACTCTGTCACCCAGGCTGGAGTGAGTGGCGCCATCTCAGCTCACAGCAAGCTTCGCCTCCCGAGTTCATGCCATTCTCCTGCCTCAGCCTCTCGAGTAGCTGGGACTACAGGCGCCCGCCACCACGCCCGGCTAATTTTTTTGTTTTTGTATTTTTAGCAGAGACGGGGTTTCACCGTGTTAGCCAGGATGATCTCGATCTCCTGACCTCATGATCTGCCTTCCTCGGCCTCCCAAAGTGCTGGGATTACAGACGTGAGCCACCGTGCCCGGCCCATTGTATTCATTTTTTAAGAGATTCCAGATACCCAGATTCATATGAGACATCTCCCAAATTTGGAGTTGGTTAATACAAATAAAACGCTGTTTAAAACACCATAGGAATTTTCACAGTGCTTGTGAGCACTACCATGTCTACAGGACAGACTTTGCCTATCTGTGGCAACTTCTGTTTCAGAAAGCAGTTAATTTTTTTTTTATATAAACGTTTGTTTTTACTATGAAAGAAAGGACATTACTTATTGACACAGATTTTTGTGCACATTTTGGAGGCATTTGAATTCTTCCTGGTATTCTAACATAATAACTGATCTGCTGTATTTACTTATGTGATAAACGTTTTAGGATATATATTGTTGACTCTGCTAACAGCCTCCAGCATGCATCTGTCTGAAGGTCAGGGTCGGATTTCTGGCTGATGGTGTTCTGGGCCTGAATACCCAGTGGCGTGACCTGCTCTTGAGTTGGATCTCCTTAGATTCTGACCTCTCTGACGTGTCCTAGGTTTCTGAAATGAAAATTTTTAAAGGTATTATTTCAACAGTCTGGATATGCTCATTTTTGTTCCATTTCATGCGTACTTATTTTATTTTGTTCCATTTCATGCGTACTTATTTAATATCTTTTCTTACTGACTCCAGGTTTGTTATATGACTGAGAAGATTTCTGATGAAGTCAATCTATACAGTTTGAATTGAATTATAACCTCAATTTCTTCTGATTAGAGAAATAAAATAAACAAATTGGGGGCTAGGTTTATGTCTCAGTCTTCCAGGCTCTGGTACACTTCTTCCATTTCCCATTTCGTGGGGGCCTCCCACTGACCTTGCTTACTCCTGCGTTGCAGCGGGTTGGCGTCTCTCTGCTCGTGTAGTTATGCCTGTGGAACACCCATGTGTAGTTTCTTCCAGGACTTAGCTCAAGGGTCTGTTTCTATTTTCTTCCTGCTGCTCATTCTTCCTGGATGTTTTCTGCCCTTGATTAGCTATACCTGCTGCTTTTCCTACACTCTTCCCTGCTCTATCAGGGAACGTGCTTCCATCTTCTTTATGTAATTGACATCTCTTTGCAGACTGTATTGAATATGTGTGGCCTTCCTTTTTTATTTATTTACTTTTTGTGATTTTAAAGCTTCCTTAATTCTCTTTGTTTACTGGATGGACATGGTGAGGGAATGGCAATGTCTACAAGCCTGTCCTTTGTGGATGAACTGCTTTGGCTGAGATTCTGTCTTCATTACATATGCACTGTGTGGCTTTGAACAAGTCACTATGTTTCTCTGGGCCTCCATCCCTTCAGCAGTAAACAGGCATGATCATAACCTCTGCCTCATCAAGTCAAATGAGAGAACACAGGTAAAGTGTCTGCAAAATAATAAGCATTCAGTGATAGAGCTCATTCATGGCTCACTGCAGCCTCAATCTCCTGGGCTCAACGAATCCTCCCACTTCAGCCTCCTGAGTGGCTGGGACTACAGGTGCATGCCACCATGGCTGTTTAATTTTTCTATCCTTTGGTAGAGACAAGGTTTCATCGTGTTGCCCAGGCTGGTCCTGAACTCCTGGGCTCAAGTGATTCACCTGCATCAGCCTACCAAAGTGCTGAGATGACAGGCTTGAGCCACTGTGCCTGGTCAGAATTTTTTTTCTTTTTTTTTTTTTTTTTTTTTTTTTTTTTTTTTTTTTTTTTTTTTTTTTTT
>NW_016809675.1:718019-736250 GCF_001698545.2 Rhinopithecus bieti
TTTTTTTTTTTTTTTTTTTTTTTTTTGTATTTTAGTAGAGACGGAGTTTTACCATGTTGGCCAGAATGGTCTTGATCTGCTGACCTCGCAATCTCACCCACCTTGGCCTCCCAAAGTGCTGGAATTACAGGCTTGAGCCACTGCACCTGGTCGATGTATTCATTTAATAATATTTAATTATTAAATCATCATTTGTAACTCCTGTGAATTGGTATGGGTGGAATGTATCCTACACGCAAAGCACTGTGTAAGACATATTTAGAACAGTGGAAGATTTAATCTTGGTCCATAGAAAATGTAATAGAGAAAACAGATCTTTGATATGTGAACCTGTTTGAGTCCTATGAGAAAGAGACACCACTATGGGATTTGATGTCCAAGAGATTTGCTGGTGAACATCTCTTGTGAAGGACAGAAGTGGAACAGAAAGGAATCATTAGCAAGTCTTCCGGCTGCAGTGTAGGTGCAGCACTCTGAAGAACAGGGAGAAGGAATGATGGGAACAGAACAGTCTCAAAGCACAGTGTTGTCGACTAACAAAGAGTGAAATCCTGCTTGTAAAGAATTAAAGTTTGTTTCATTCAGAAGTCTTATTGAGGACTGTAACATGAGGTCTAAACCCTGGGAGAAGACTTTCAGGGAGGCTCTAGCATACTGCTCCAGCACCGTGTTTTAGCTCACAGTATACATACAGGCAGCAGAGGTTTCCATGCATGCAAAATCATGCCAAAGTTTGAGTGTCAGAGGACATTTGGTTATAGGTTACTGAAATACATATGGTTACAGATTGCAGAAGCATAATTGCTAAGCCCATCAGACGTGATCTTATGTGTAAGAAAAGGCAAGGACTAGGAACATTTATCTTTCAGGAAGAAATACAGTGCCTCAGGCAACACATGTAGGAGACCATGTGCTCTATCCTGTTTTTTCTTCAAAACATCTTTCCAGAGAGCTGCACATCATCACATAGTCAGGGGCTTTGTGAAATTATGTTGGCAAGAAATGAACAAACATGGCTTCTTAGCTTTGCTGCTGCTTGCAGCCTGGAACTGAGAAAGTGCGGTCAGATGAGTACAGCTTCCTCAGCATATGCTGCTTCCTGGAATAGCTTGGAGTGTGCAGTCAACACCTGGAGGTGGCCCAAGCATGAGACGTCCGTGGATATGCAGTGAAGGACCCCAAGGGTGGCAGGTGGAGGTTGTCAAGTACATTTCTGACCACAGGTTCTCTTGAAGCACAGCCAGGAGGTGCACGTCTTTGACCACCACAGCATGTAATTACAGCGATGGCTGATGTTTTATGATCAGGAAACCCAGGGTCATGAGAAACCCAAGTTACCCAAACAGGCTCTAGAAAGTTTTCCTGGAGAAGTGGCGTGAAATGGAGAATGGTAAGATTAATAGGATTTCACCAAGTGAATATAAGGTGATGTGTGTCTCAGGTGGAAAATGCACCAGGGTGAATGTTGGCTTGGAGGTGGGTGGCAGGTCTTTGTCCATTGAGGCTTTGTTTATAAAGGCAGAAATCTCACCCAAGAGGGCTCACCCTCAGGAATTACCTCCTACAGTCCCTACATCTCAATCCTATTGCACTGGGGATTGGGTTCCAACATATGAATTTTGGTGGAACAGAAATATTCAGACCATAACATGGCATACTCCCAGAACTCTATATGACTCATTTTGTGAGATGAGAGAGGGAGGGAGAGGTAGGATGAAAAGTCTGCAAGGGCACGTCAGGCAAAAGTTTGCAAACCACACTGAGGATTTTGAACTTTGCACAAAGGACAAAGACATTTCTTGGAGGGTTTTAACTTTGAAAACTGTCAGAACGTTATCAGGCTTGTAAGGCTCATCTCAGATATTGATGGGAAGGGATGAGAGAGAAATAAGACCAACTGGAAGAGTTTTGGGTTCAAGCAAGAAGTTATAGTGGCTTGTATTGTTTTAATAGTTTAGGTTGGAACAAATTAGATGCATTTCAAATGAACCTTGTTGTATTTATTTATTTCATTTGAATATGTGATTGGGTTGAAACATACATGAGTTCCAGGTAGTTCTGCTGGCAAGATAATCCCTTCTGTGTAAGAAAGACCAATTAGAAAGGCTATACTCAAGGCTGTGCCTTCATCTTAGCATGTGCACTGGTAACAATTGACTCACTATGTGTGACAGAGCAGGAAGACTCATGGAGATTCTACGCAGCATCTTCACTCCTCAACAATTTTACTGACCTTCAGGTATAGGTTACATAAATATGAATTATTACTAACTTTATTATGTGCTTGGCTACAGAGGTTATAATTGTATACAACATTAGGGTAATTATGTAAGTTCCTATGGATGACTTAAAACGCACACAATAAAAGTGAATATCAGTTTCCAAGAACTTAATATGAACTCTCATCTCTCACCTTTCTAAAGGAATTTTGTCTCTTACTATTCTACTCCAAGGTTATATATTTTAACCACTTCTTTATTAATAAAACCTCCAAATGCCATGCTTCAGTGTATTTGGTGAAATAATATATGAAGATTTTAAAATATATTTTAGAACGTAACCAGAATGTGGAAACAGAAAACTGAAAAATAAATCATCTGTAATTCCTCAATTCAACTCTAAACTATCATTATTTACACATTTAAGTTTGGACTTTTGTTTTCATTTAAAGTTTATCCAACTTAAGGTCATAAGAGACTGCAGACAGCACCTGTTCATAAGTTGACAGTAGAAAGACCAGATCTTGATCATAAGCAAGGGCCTATTTGCATATTTAACGCCAGTAAAGTTTAAACCTGCAGCGGTAGAGTTTTCACTGTTCTTAACTGCTCAAATACAAGATGAGGGCTCCAAAGGGGAAATTTGCAAGGAACTCTAAGATGAATGCACAATCAAGAAACAATGCTGCCTTAAGCTAACTCAATCAGGGAAAGTATCAAATATAGGAGCTCAGAAAAAAAAATCATGATCAGTTGAAATCTCTGTTTTTTGTTTTGTTTTGATTTTTCTTTTCTTTTTTTTTTATTTTTTGAGATGGAGTCTCACTTTGTTGCCCAGGCTGGAGTGCAGTGGCACAATCTCCATTCACTGCAACCTCCGCCTCCTGGGTTCAAGCAATTCTCCTGCCTCAACCTCCCGAGTAGCTGGGATTACAGGCACCCACCACCATGCTGGGCTGATTTTTTTGTATTTTTAGTAGAGACAGAGTTTCACCATGTTGGCCAGGCTGGTCTCGAACTCCTGACCTCAGGTGATCCACCTGCCTTGGCCTCCCAAAGTTTTGGGATTACAGGTGTGAGCCATGCATCTGGGCGAAATCTCTATTGTTTATTAGGGACTAGTCTTTGAGTAAGGCACTTGCTTTTGGAATCTTCCTGTCTTAATCTCAGTGTAGTCTCATGAGAATAATTGTACTTACTTGTTATTTTGAAGTCAAACTGCAACCCTCTGTTAAGATTAAAAAAGTAAGTTGTTAGAGTTAAAAAAGATTATTAATTTGAAAAAGAAAGACATTTTAAGGATGGTGCCTCATAATATAATACCATGGAGAGTTTTAAATCATAAAAAAGTGAAGAATCACGTTGTTAGGTGAAAGTCCTCCAAAAGTGTATATTTTGTGTGTTTGTGAAAGTGGATACTCACCAGGGCTTCCTTATCTTTACTGACTAAAGTGATAATGGGACACATTACATCACACAGTGCTCCTGTTTAGATGTTTTTATAGTTCCTTTTTGCCCACAGATTAACTTCTTATAATGATTTTTAAGGTCCTGAGTGTCTGGGCCATAGTAGGTTTTCAGTAAATGTTTGTGGAATTGATTGATTTATCACTGAGTCAGTATGATGTAGGGCTTTGTTAGCCTTAGCTCAGTGGTCTGAATTTTGGATCAGTCAAAGGTAGCTGGTCACCATAGTAAAAATAAGGCCACCTTATTATTTACCAGCTTTCTGAATAATAAGCATAACCTTTCTAAGATATGATGAAAAATTAAAACCCAAACGCATCATCTTTACACTATCTGACTCCCATTTCATTTATAAAAAGAGTGTGACTATAAAGCAGAGCTATGAAACGTAATGAGAAATGAAAAGAAATGTAACCTGAATGTGGGGCAGGGAGACTTATGTACCATCTTAATGCTGTCAACACCTTTGAAATTGACCCTTTGATGTATAGAAATTTATTAATCTGACTTTTTTCCTTCCTTCTTTCCTTCTTTACTTCCTTTCTTCTTTATTTCCATCCTTCCTTTCTGGTCTGGGATACTGCTACTCCCCTTTCTCCCCCTCCCCATACACACCCACATTTTAAGTATCTTAATACTCTTGTTTTTCTGGCTTCATTCTCACATTGTTAAAGATGTATTTTATTTATCAACTGATAATATTTCTTCAGTAATTTAAATGATAGAATCAATGTGCTTTTAAAAATGTATTTCATCTCCTTTAAAAAAAAAAAAAACCTCCCAGATTTTCAGATGGATTACTATCCTGTGGATTCTTAGATAATGCTGCCAAATTATATCTTGACATATCAAGGCATCTACCAGATTTTCATTTTCCTCTTTTCAGTTAGAACCTAGTGATTTTCTTTGATATCAGTATAGATCAATTTGATGCCTTTAGCTTACAAAAACTAAGAAATTCTAGGAATAGCACTGGGGGTAGCTTTCTGGTAGCAGGTTTGAACTTAGTCTCTAATCCATCGCCAAATTATAATTGATGGAGCTAAGCAGGAAGGAAAAGCAAAATGAACCTTTCCAAATCACCCAGGATATGGCAGGGATTGTGTTTTGACAGCATTTTCTAAAGTAGGTTTCATGACCCATAAGCGATTGCTAAAAAATCCTTTATAAAAATTACATTTGGAAAATGTTGCTGAATTAATCTCAATTTTAGAAATTCAGAATGCACATTAGCTTACATAAAGAAGCGTAAAACAGATATGGGTTGAATCTCACTTATCTGTAATGCTTGGGGCGAGAATTATTTCATACATTTTGATTTTGCAGGGAGTTTGGGATAATGGGTTGCACATCCCAAATCCGAAGTGCTCCAGTGAGTGTTTGATTTGAGCCTTATGTCAGCACTCAGAAAGTTTTGATTTTTTGTAACATTGTGGATTTCAGATTTTCAACTTTGGGATGCTCATCTTGTGAATATTTTGTGGCAATGTATTTCTACTAATTAACTTATGGAAAAAACTTGTGTTGTTTGCTTTGCACTATTAATATTCTCTCAAGCACTGTATGGGAAAAATGAACAAGATTATTTTACCACATACTATTCATTTATTCTTTCCTATTTAGACAAGTAGGTGTTATTTTCTCTGTTGTACCAAGAAGGAACTGAGGTTGAGAGATAACTCGATTATTCGGGGTGTTGCTCGAGTCTTTCCTCATGAGACTATAGCAAGGAATATGAACACAGTGTGGATGTGATCTGTCCTCTACCCTGGCCTCTCCTTGTAGTCTTGCCAGCTTGCAATGCTCTAAAAATTGTTATACAGTTATTTTTAGACATTTTCATAACCTTAAACATTATTTAAAATAGGTATTGTACACTATTTTACAATTAAAATTTATGAAAATGGTCAAGATTATTTTTAAAAGAAACATAAAAAGAGTTTTATTTTCCCGGGAGAAATCCTGACTTTTCTGGTATAAAATAAAGTGTGCCTATAATAAAATGTCCTACATTTGAAAGAATTAATACAAAATTAGGTCTATACATAGCATACTTATTAAATCTTTGTCTTTATTATTTTGTTTTCCATTTGATTCAAACATTCCCTAAGTAAATTTGACAAACTCAAATGTTAAAACTAAAATAATTATATTTTATTTACATTTAATTCATTGAGATATAATGGAAACACTTAGAGGTTCAAAAAATATACTTCGATAGAAAAGAATTTTATTAGAAAAAGAAATTCACCTTCAAAGGTAAGGAGCACGGTTAAAAAGTTTCTTAATATTTTACCACAATAAAGATTACCACTTAACTTTTTTTAAAAAGAAAGTCTTTTCAGTCTTTTAGAATGTAATTTTCATATTTTATAACTCTGGCTTAAAGTATATTAAAAGCTAATAGCTTTTCTAATTTTCTTTCAATCTCAGTATTATTTCGCATTTGTGAACTGAAATGGAGCTTTCTTACGGTTTCCCTGAAAGAGTGCAGGCTCCTGTGAAAAATCTCGCCCCGAAGAGTCTTATTCCTCTTCATTGCTGATTGAATTCTACTGACAAAAGCAGCATTTTTATCATGAAGAATTAAACCACTCCATAGAGATATGACCGGCTAAAACCCAAAGTGAGATATCAGTGATCCTTCCTGCAGGCAATTGTAACAGGAAAAGAACTGGGATGCAGATAGAGAGTAGCTAACCAAGTGGTCAGGCAGGAAGGCCAACTTCATCTATTTCAGAATCGCCCCCTGATGTGCAAGGCCCTTGACAACAGCATGTCCAAATCTAGTCTCTGTGCACATGCACAGGAGAGGAAACCCAAATGACCCATGACATTCCCCATCCCTCTCATGTTCCATCCATTACCAGGTCCATTTGTTTCTCCTTGTGAACATCTCCCAAACATGCCACTGCACGTATCTCTTTTCTGGCATCTTCCCTGCCCAAACAGCTATCTCCTCTCGGATTTCTGCAATAACCCATAAGCTGGTCTTCCTGCATTCATTCTTATTCCTACCAGTCTATCCACTGAAGTCAGAATGATCTTTTCAAATGTAAAAGTGATCATATTTCACATCGATTAAAACCTTTTAAAAAGCATCCTATCATTCCTAAAAATAAATAGCCAAATTCCTGCCATGGCCTACTTGGAATTGTGTGGGCTGGCTCCTCCCAGCATCTCCGAGTCTTACTTGCATGCTCTCCTGGTTCTGTGTTCCTCAGGGGCCCCAGTGGTCCCTCCAGCAGGCCTGACTTACTCCATCCCACAGAAATTCTTTGGTTTTTGTAACCCTCTGCCTGGAAGACAGCATCCCACATCCGTAAACACTGTCATCACCACCTGGGCCTGGCAACCTTCTGTTTATCTTCAGCTTTTAACCCCGTCAGTGCTTACTCAGAAAAGACTGGACTGCCTCAACAGGGAGGGTTGCTGCTGGCTCATGAGTTTCCCTGGCCAATGACTAGCACTCAATAAAGTTCGAATAAATCAGTCCAAGAGTAAAACTTGCAAACCTAATTTTTACATATTTATGATGATTCTTATCACACTGTTTAATATTTATGGTAAATGTTGACTATGGCAATTTAACAAGGTAAAATCAACACATCCAGAGAACAGTGTATGATATTTAAATGTCACATACAGCTTCACTCTTAACTTCAATACAACTTAACTATTACTCCAGTAACTTCTATAAAGCCACGAATTAAACAGGAAAATTGTTCCAGGTTCTCAAATTATTGCATGAATATTCTAATATTAAAAAGTGATTGTGCCTGGGTGCAGTGCCTCATGCCTGTTATCCCAGCACTTTGGGAGGCTGAGGCAGGTGGATCACTTGAGGTCAGGATTTCGAGACCAGCGTGGGCAACATGGTGAAACCCTGTCTCTACTAAAAATACAAAAATTAGCCAGGCATCGTGGTGCATGCCTGTAGTCTCAGCTACTCAGGAGGCTGAGGCAGGAGAATCACTTGAACCCGGGAAGCAGAGGTTGCAGTGAGCCGAGATTGCACCACTGCACTCCAGCCTGGGCGACAGAGTGAGACTCTGTCTCAAAAATAATAATAACAATAATCGTGATTGTTTCCGGAAGTGACTAATATAATATGTTGAATTTACACAGAATATTAAGAACCTGAAGTTTAGTACTGATAAGACCACAGGGATATAATGTGGAACGCTGGGCGGTTAGATAGCGAAGTCTATTAGGCTTTGGCCTGACTGTCTCACGCCAGCAGACATCGCCCTGATAGGCTAAAGGGAATCCTTCACATTGAGGTCAATTCCAGCTGAACCAGTCATCAGACTTTTTGTGCTTGTTTCAGGCAGCTTGTTTTGGTTTATGCTAACCCAGTCCTATGTCATCCCAGCTAACCCAATCATGTCCCTTGTAAACAGATGATCCTGAAGTCTTCTCATGGCAGACATAGGACTATTACATACGTTACTCTGAGCAGTTAGAAATATTCTGTACACTAATAGCATTGCCATGAGGCACAATTAACATCATTCTAGAATCCTAAAAATAGTGGGAAATGTGCTCAAGATAGTGATGATCTCACTGATGCTTTTCATGCTATGTTAGTAGAGCTAAGTTGGTTTCTCAAGTGTTAGATCAAAAATAATCTAATTTAGAATGTTTAATGTGTTCTTAAATATGACAGCAAAAAAACAAATCACATAAAGAACATCAAAACTCTTTTAACCAGCCTCTCCCTCCTTTATTTTGAATAGAATGATTTGCTTTCGTTTGTTAAAAAAAAAAAAAAAAAAAAAAAAAAAAAAAAAAAAATCAGTTTATCATTGCCTGTCAGGAGTAATTAATGAAAATAATACACAATGAAGCAGCTTTACCCAGAGCTGATGTATGAAATCTTAGTCTTTGGAGTGAAGTGGAATAAGGAACTCTTACACTTATGATGGCTGCAGACTGTCCAGGGTTTAGAGTTGAGTTCCACAGTCACACATGTGAAACATGGGAAAGGGAGGCGGCAACTGAAAACATTTAAAGCAACAGTGAGGTTGTCACAAGGTACGGGGCTCATAGGTACCTAGAAAACTGTCTTTGAAAGAAGTAGTTGACCCCTAGAGAGTGGTGGTATTTTAACGTTTTGAAAATGTGAGCTCATTATTAACGTGCTTCATGTTCTGACTCGGTGAAATGTCACCAAGCAGCCAGCATACATGAACAAGGTCTAAGAGAGCAGAGAGAGATGGGAGGGAAGTCCTGGCCCTTTTGGGGAATAGGAACTTGCCGTCTCACCTGTTCCCAGGGAAGAGGTTTAAAAGAAGAGCTTCGCAGCTGGATTTTCACAAGCATCCAGCTAGAGTGTAATTGCAATGGGCTATCCTGTGATGTAGGTGGGGTTAGGTGTGTAAAGCCCTTTACCACACTTCTGAGATGATGGTTCAAACGACACCTATCTAGTTTCACTTTAAATGTTAAAGCTTCTGAGCATCTTGTGATGGGGGAATAGACCTGCATCATTAAGATAGATTGCTGGGCTTGGTACCTCAGAAAACAGCTTTCGTATTTTTTTCCCCGCATTGAAACTCACCGTGATTCCAGAAGTCCATTTCGCGAGAACCAGATGCCCAAGATACTGATGCGTCACAGGAAATGGAGGGCTGACTCCATTAATCTTCTCCAGAGTTCTGGATATATCTGGGCAGAAATTTCCCACCCAATAAATCTGTTCTTGGTACCATTTCTCCATTTCTACACCTTCACAATGTTGAACCAATAGGAGGTGGGGGTGGATGCTAGACTTTGAGACAGGATTCGGGATTTGAGTAGGCTCTTCTTTAAAGTACACAGAAACCAAAAGTAGAAAAAGAACGTGAGATTTGAGTGTAGGGCTATGCATAAAGTTTCAGGGAAGGATTTTCCCAGGTCCTTCTGAAGCAGAAACACAGCAGATGAGTTACTAACCTTGAAAGGGAGGTGCGCATAGAGACCAAACCACAGAGAATAGCATGCTTTGTATCTCAAGATTGAAAAACAAATGATGTTTAAAATCCCAATGCATGTTAGATTTTGTGCCTTCTAAGACACTCCATTAATGTCAGTGCTAGCATGTCAGTTGGTTATTTCATTCAATTGACAGTAAATTGATTAGTAAGTTTGAAATTGAACTGTTAAAGCTACTTCTAGATCTTTTAGGTTGCTAAAGATAGTGACCAGCTAGGAGCAGTGGTTCATGCCTGTAGTCCCAGCATTTTGGGAGGTCAAGGTGGGCAGGTTGCTTGAGTCCAGGAGTTCGAGCCCACTTGAGCAACATGGTGAAACCACATCTCTACAAAACAATACAAAGAAAAAGCCATATGTAGTGGCATAAGCCAGTAATCCCAGCTACTAGGGAGGCTGAGGTGGGAGGATCATTTCAGCCTGAGAGGTTGCAGTGAGCTATGATTGTACCCCTGGACTCCAGCCTGGGAGACAGAGCAAGACCCTGTCTCAAAAAAAAAAAGAAAGTAATTGATCCTGAGAAGTGTTGTGACCAATGTTGTCTTGTATGTTAAACTGAGAAGGCTGGATTTGAGGGCAGCATCTTGAGTCTGGGGTGCCATGGTGGTGCCTGGAACCTGCAGAGAGTCGGCCGGGGAAAACCATACAGATGGTGGGGTGGCCAGCATTCAATTTCAAGTTGTTTTTCTGCAAACTAAAATATCACCATCAGGTCAAATCCTTTGTGAAGAATGAGAGGATCTAGGTGAAAAGAAAGGACAGTGGTCCGTGTAGGGGTTGGTGGGGAGGAGAATGAAGGGTAGTGCATGAAATGGTGTACACACCACACCAGAGGCACTCAGCCAGGGGACCAGGAGAAGTCAAGAGACTGGGTTTCACATACAGCCTTGAGTCAATTGGATTTTAACTATAAAAAGATAGCCTGCCTCTGTGTTAGGGGATTTGCAGTGTCCTAGGAGGGTTGGTGGAGCTGGTGGACATTTTTGAACTGAGACTGTGGAAGGTAAGATGCACAGGATCTCTACATATATGTTGCCAGCCCCAGGTCCATGTCTCTTTAGGTAATTATAACCATGTTCTATTTTAAAACAGTCAAAACAGTGAACCTAGTTTTGAGAATTTGTGGTAAAGGACGACTTCAAAAGGCAGGATTGTATAAATACTGATACTAATTTTGTTTAGTTTCTTTCATTTTAATGAATTCGATGAAATGCTCATACTCAGACACTCAGGAAACTAACTTGAGCCAAGTTCTGGGTCTTCATTTTCTAGTATGTAAAATGATAGGATCAAGGTATTTCCAGGAGAGCAACTAGTTTTCCATTTCTGTGTTGACTTGGATCAATTGGTGGAGGTCGTGTAGAGCACTGTGTTGAGAAAGATGATGAAACTGCCTCCAGGCTCAGAAGAAAGAATTGTTAAGATTGATTTTAAATATGTGACACTGTGGACTGGATAATAGACAAGGTGAGTTAGGAGAGTACATTTGTCACCTTTGTCTAGGTAAACTGTTAGAGATGCTTTTAAATACAAACCTCTATGATTTTATTACCTGTATAAAAATCACCTGCTTTCGTGGTTTCTGGCTTTTAAAAAAGGTTTGAAAAAATAAACTTCATCCTGCAAAATAGGAGTTTTAGTTAACAGCTTCCACACAGTTAAAGATAGAGGATAAGCTGATATATCAAAGTGACCTAAAAATGCAGTGCCTTTAGTTTACTGTTTCTTTAACAGCCGAGAAGTGAGTCATCTAAGCTGGTGGAGATGTTCAGCTTTCTATGCCATCTAGGGACCAGGTTTGTGTGTGTGTGTGTGTGTGTGCTTCCTGCAATTAAATGTGTTGTGTTCCTCATGATCAAAGTTGGTCCTGAAACCACAACCATGGAAATGAGAAGCAAAAGTGAAGGCTAAGAAATATCCTTTTGAGAGGTACAGGGAAAGCTGCACGCAGCCCATCCCAAGAAGTTCTTTTGCTGAAACCTTAGTCATGTTGCCACACCAAGCAGGAAAGGAAGCTGGGGAAAAATCTGTTTCTAGCTGAGCAAACCATTCCTACCCAAGCATGGTGGTGTTATAAAGATGGTAAAATAACGCTGCAACCACCTTTCCACTCCACTCTTGTCCTTGATTAACAGAAATGTGACTTGAAAGCTACCATTGTAAGAGAGTGTTGAAATGGTCATTCGCGTAAGTCATGTCTCTCTCTCTCTCTCTCTCTCTCTCTCTCTCTCTCTCTCTCTCTCTCTCTCTCTCTCTCTATATATTATATATATTATATATAATATATATATATATATATATATTTTTTTTTTTTTTTTTTTTTTTTTGAGATGGAGTCTTACTGTGTCACCCAGGCTGGAGTGCAGTGGCTCCATCTTGGCTCAATGTAACCTCTGCCTCCTGAGCTCAAGCAATTCTCCTGCCTCAGCCTCCCAAGTAGCTGGGATTACAGGTGCCAACCACCACACCCAGCCAATTTTTGTATTTATTGTAGATACGGGGTTTAGCCATGTTGGCTAGGCTGGTCTGGAGCTCCTGAGCTCAAGTGATCTTCCTGCCTCGGCCTCCCAAAGTGCTGGGGTTACAGGCATGAGCCACCGTGCCTAACCGTTTATGTCTTTTTGTAGATCCAAGAGTGCCAGCATCAAGTAATGTGGGAGGCTGTGCACATGACTGTCTGTCTTTCTTGGGTAAGGAGGAATTGCAAAATTATCTGTAGGTTAAAGAGTTGCTGGAAGAGTGGGAATCAGTGGAAACCTATTTGCCAGAGGCAATTAAAAGAGCAAAAGAAGATGGGTTGACATAAGTCACAATTAGAAAACTGTTACTGTGTTTTGTTTAGGTTAACCAATATACCCCATTATTAGGGAATCAGTTTTCTTATTTCTGGAATAATTTAGTTTTCCCTTTTCCTTCCCCTCTCGTTCCAAGTCGCCTGGATGTTTGGTTTTCCATTATAATTTCTTTGGCATTCTGGAATATGGTAGGGTTGAATTACGTTGCTACCAATGGAATAATTTCCAGAAATCAAGACAACTGGGAGGACTCCCCTTGTCTCAATCTGTGTAAGAAAGACAGTTGGGGCATGATGCTATCTTTTTAATGACCACTTTTATTAAATCAAACGTATGCAAAACATTAAATGAATGTAAAAAGACAACCAAATTTACTTAATTATTCATAATCAGATAAACAGAAATAAAAAATACAATTTCATCTCCAAACTTCACACAAAATTAACTTACATAGATCAAATATGGAGGTAAAACAAATTTCCCGGGTAACAGGATTCTAAATGTATTTTAAGGTACAGAGAAATACTTTACCTCCTCTGCACATCACATATCCCCCCAAGACCAAGGCAGTATGCTCTCCATGTATCAGGTTGTTGCGTAGTTTCACGTGAACTAACAGGAAGGCACCTGGGAATGCAGCTGCTTTCAAAGCAGTTCTGTAATTACCTTGACAATTGGAGATCAGTTAAAAAAGAGAAATGCTTTGTAGACAGGTAGATGGAAAATCAAACACCTAATTGTGATGATTTTTGAAATCATTCTATGGGGGAAAAAAGCCATTTGCATCTATTACTAATCAAATCATATTTAATTATATATTTAAAAAGAAAAGCTTGTGCATTGAATTCAGTGTGAAATGAAAGGCATTCTTTTTTTATTTTTGCATAACATTTTCATTCTGAGGGCTTATGTCTTGCTTTATATGAATGCAGTTACATTGATTTCATATTTATATGAAAGTCGAGACTGTTATAGCATAACAAAGTAATAGACTATGCATCTAAATGTACAACATAAATATTCAATGCACAACAAAATATGATAGAGTATTTGCTTCTGTGGGTGATATTATTAAAATAAAAATGAGACATATACATGAGTAAATAAAGTGAATCTTTTCAATAGTTTTCATAGAAATAACTATTCATTTTCATACTCAACATTTTTTATTAAATGCCAATTTTTGATGGCGCTATGTTAGGCCCAACGTAAGCTCTTGTAGGACTCTCCCATCCTAGACATTCAGTACCATCCCAAACAGCATCATCATCAAAGCAAATAAACTGAGAATAAGCTCCAATTCTTTCTTTACATTGTGCCTTTTATTTAACATATTGCAAGGCTTGGCTATAACCCACAATGTTTTATAAAGGGAGTACTGGATTGCTTGGGAGTGCCTGGCCTACATTTGCTCAATCAATGTAATTACCCTTCCTTTGTTTTCCAGACCTGAAACAAAATTGTTTTCTCGGCCTTTATTTTGTCATGGCTGAATTATTGCTCAGATTTCTTCTGGGATATCCACTCCAATCCCCATGCAACAACAAAACCTAGCCATTCTTGTTTCTCTCTGCCACATTAACTCTCTATTTCCTTGAACATTAAATTTCTAGGGTACAAGCGTTTTCATTCAAAATTCTTTGTATCAGAATAATCTGCTTATAGCTTCTACTCTAGATAAGAGACTTTTTAAATTTACCATTTCTCATACAGAACTCAATCATTCATTTTACATTCATTGAGTATAATGCTTTAAGTCTTTTTAATTGTGGAGAAACAGTAAAGAATGACACAGGCATTACTTGAGAGATAGATGATGGTTTATCCAAGGATCTACAAACAGGTCAATACAATGAGAGCAGAGTTTGAGTAGGGACTTGGTTAAAAAAAAAAAAAAAAAAAAAAAAGAAGAGAGACCAGAAATGTGGGCTGCTGGATATAAAGAAAGTTTCTGTTTTTTCTTTTTCAATCTGATTCTAGGAAGTTGTATTTTCTTCTAAAATCCACTCACAAATATAAAAGAAGAAAGTAATATTTTCAGATATGTGTTTTGGAAAGTTCACTGCTGTGGCAACATGGAAAATTGATTGGAAAATTCAAGCCTAGTTATAATGTTTTTACATTTAATCATCTGAATGATGAAAACACCCAGACTCAGCAGCCGTGGGAAGAAAACTATAGAGGCAGAACCCAGGCTTGCTGGATAACTTAATAAGTGGATGGGTTGGGACAGAGACAAAAAAAATAGCAGGTCTGATGAAATAATTTAGAAATTGGTCTGGGGGTTGCATATATTGAATTTTAGGTGACTATGAAATATACAAATGGACAAGTCCAAAAGGAAGTTGGATGTATGAATTTGGAGCTGGGTATGAATTCTAGATAAGGATGTAGGGCACACAGGGTGATGCCTACTTCATGTGCATGAATGAGGCTATCCTGTGGGTGCAGAGGAGAATCAACATCTCAGGGATGGTGTGTTAGGGATCTCCAGAGAAAGACAGCTAGCAGTGCACAGATAGGATATACATATATATGCATGTGGTATTATATGCAAATATTATAAATATAACTATATGCATATATTTTATATATTATATACAGCACATAATTTACGTGCATTTACACATACATTTGTTATGGGAATTGACTTACGTGTGGTTATGAAGGCAGAGAAGTCTCATGATGGGCTGTCTACAGGCTGGAGATCCAGCAAAGCCATTGGTGTCATTCAGCCAAAGCCAAAAGCCTGAAAACAAGAAGAGTTAGTGGTCCAAGTCCTGTCCTGAGTCTGAAGGCCAGAGAACCAGAAGGGCTGATGTCCCAGGGCAGGAGAAGATGGAGGTCCCAGCTCTGGAAGAGACAGAAAATTCACCATTTATCTTTTGTTCTTTGCGGCCTGCCATGGGTTGGCCAGTGCGTGTGGAGTGGTGAGGCAGGGTCTTCACTCAGTCTGCTGATTCAGATTCTAAAATCTTCTGGAAACACCCTCATTGACACACTCAGAAACAATCCTTTACCAGCTGTCTGGGCGTCCCTTACCCTAGTCAAGTTGACACAGAAAATTTACCATCATAAATGGTCGGAGTGGAAGAGACAGAAAAGAACACGGAAAGAACAATCCAGAGGGGAAGACTTGGTGGAAACAGGGGCTTGTGGTCTTGTGTGATGAGGGCTGAGGCCTGTAGATATGACAAGGCCATAATAAACTGAAAAGTGTTCATTGGATTTTGCTTCGAGAAGCCTCTGATGAGCTGAAGAAAGTTTCAGTGGAAATGTTTCCATTTATACCTGGGTGGGGGTGTCTGATGAAGATGACTTGCAGGTGATAAGTGGAGGGCAAGCTGAAAAGTCTCTGTAGATGCAGCTGTGGATGGAAGGCGGTGGGGAGGTGGTCCTAAGCAGGGGATTCAGGCTACATGGGAGAACATTTCTTCCTGAGAAAGAATGGGCGTGAAGATGATTAGATGATGGAGAAAAGAGAGAAAGAAATGTAAAATAGGGAAAGAGGACACCTGATGAAATGATCTTCCTAGAAACTCTCTCCTGTGTGGCCTGCATGATGAACTGGTTTGTTCTGCAATGGGTTTTAACATGGTGTGTGATTCCTGGTACAGACACATTTTTCCATGGATGACTGTGAAACAGGAATTTGCTATCGGGTGGCATCAGCTTTAACAGAGAAAATAGCGTGTCTCACTGTACATTGGGAAACTCCTAGGATGTCTTACTCCTAGCTACAAACCAGCCAACCACTTGTCCTTTAGCCAGGGCTTCTGTTGCCGGCATCACCGTGACCCAAAGAACCTTTCGTTTTGTGTTATATTTTTATATATGTAGATTCTTTCGTATTGTCATGAGATCTACCCCTTAGTTTATTTGTAAAGATATCTTGAAAAGCAGGTAAGTGCCCCCTTCCTATTTTCACCTCTCTCCTAATATGTAGGACTCTTACTACTCAAGGCAGACATTGAACGTTCATTGATTGAAAACTCCGTACTTGGGGAAGAATAAAACGAAAGAATAATACATATTTATGAAGGGCTTTTCTGGTGTTAGAAACTGTTGAGTCATTTTGCACAAGTATTTTATCTTTCACTGAGAAAGCACTGTGAGGTAACTATACATTACTGTACCTCCCATTTTATGACTAAGAAAACGCAAATTCCATTGTCCAGGTTCTCATAGCTATTTCTCACAAATAGGATTTTTAAGAAAGGTCTGTTTAACTTTAAAACCTGTGCTCTTTCCAAGTTACTATGTTCCCTCCTAACATGGCTTTTCCATACATCATATATATGTGTGCACACACATGTATATTGTTTAAATGGGTGAATGCATTCAGATACGTGTGTGGTAAATATAGAGTAAAATGCATTACGAATATGCTTATAGATAACAAATGGCATATTATGCTTTTAAACTTCTTGTATATATTTCTGAATTTACATGTAAGTGGAACATTAAAGGCCAATGTGATAGAGAAGATTCCTTGCTGCTTATTCAATTCCAGTTTCTGATTTTTGGAAGCCGTGAAGCATTAATGTGTTACAGGTAGCTTGATTCAAGTATTTGGTCTATAAGTGAACAGCAGTGCTCCCCATAAAAAATGGATTTGCTCTAACACTGAAACATTGACCCATGCCTGAGAATGAATTTTCAAGGATCCATTGTAATACATCCTGGCTTAAAGCTGGACATCAAATTCATGAATGCATCTTACCAACTGTAGTTAAATTGTATTATTTTATTTATGGTTCAAGATTTGTGTATATTTTTAAGATTAATGTAGAATTTTTTCCTTCTGTGTCCTCTAAAACCTTATAAGTACCTTTTTTTATTATTATACTTTAAGTTCTAGGGTACATGTGCACAACGTGCGGGTTTGTTACATATGTATACATGTGCCATGTTGATGTGCTGCACCCATTAACTCGTCATTTACATCAGGTATATCTCCTAATGGTATCCCTTCCCCCTCCCCGCTCCCCACAATAGGACCCGGTGTGTGATGTTCTCCTTCCTGAGTCCAAGTGATCTCATTGTTTAGTTCCCACCTATGAGTGAGAACATGCGGTATTTGGTTTTCTGTTCTTGCGATAGTGTGCTGAGAATGATGGTTTCCAGCTGCATCCCTGTCCCTACAAAGAACATGAACACATCCTTTTTTATGGCTGCGTAGTATTCCATGGTGTATATGTGCCACGTTTTCTTTTATTTATTTATTTATTTTATTATTATTATACTTTAAGTTCTAGGGTACATGTGCACAACGTGCAGGTTTGTTACATATGTATACTTGTGCCATGTTGGTGTGCTGCACCCATCAACTCGTCAGCACCCATCAACTTGTCATTTACATCAGGTATAACTCCCAATGCCATCCCTTCCCCTTCCCCTCCTCCCCATAATAGGCCCCAGTGTGTGATGTTCCCCTTCCTGAGTCCAAGTGATCTCATTGTTCAATTCCCACCTATGAGTGAGAACATGCGGTGTTTGGTTTTCTGTTCCTGCGATAATTTGCTGAGACTGATGGTTTCCAGCTGCATCCATGTTCTTACAAAGGACACAAACTCATCCTCTTTGATGGCTGCATAGTATTCCATGGTATATATGTGCCACATTTTCTTAATCCAGTCTGTCACTGATGGACATTTGGGTTGATTCCAAGTCTTTGCTATTGTGAATAGTGCTGCAACAAACATACGTGTGCATGTGTCTTTATAGCAGCATGATTTATAATCCTTTGGGTATATACCCAGTAATGGGATGGCTGG
>NW_016809675.1:738402-742191 GCF_001698545.2 Rhinopithecus bieti
AGAGTGTTTTCCAACTTGGTTCCATTTTCCCCGTCACTTTCAGGCACACCAATCAGATGTAGATTTGGTCTTTTCACATAATCCCATATTTCTTGGAGGCTTTGTTCATTTCTTTTTACTTTTTTCTCTACACTTCTCTTCTCGCTTCATTTCATTCATTTGATCTTCAATCACTGATACTCTTTCTTCCAGTTGATTGAGTCAGTTACTGAAGCTTGTGCATTTGTCATGTAGTTCTCGTGTTATGGTTTTCATCTCTATCAGTTCTTTTAAGGACTTCTCTACATTGGTTATTCTAGTTAGCCATTTGTCACATCTTTTTTCAAGGTTTTTAGTTTCTTTGCGCTGGTTACATAGTTCTTCCTTTATCTCTGAGAAGTTTGATTGACTGAAGCCTTCTTCTCTCGACTCATCAAAGTCATTCTCCATCCAGCTTTGTTCTGTTGCTGGCGATGGGCTGCATTCCTTTGGAGGGGGAGATGCACTCTGATTTTTTGAATTTCCAGATTTTCTGCCCTGCTTTTTCCCCATCTTTGTGTTTTTATCTCCCTTTGGTCTTTGATGATGGTGATGGAGTGATGGGGTTTTGGTGTGGGTGTCCTTTCTGTTTGTTAGTTTTCCTGCTAACAGTCAGGACCCTCAGCTGCAGGTCTGTTGGAGTTTGCTTGAGGTTCAGTCCAGACCCTGTTTGCCTGGGTATCAGCAGCAGAGGCTGCAGAAGATAGAATATTGCTGAACAGTGGGTGTTGCTGTCTGATTCTTGCTCTGGAAGCTTCGTCTCAGAGGTGCACCCAGCCGTGTGAGGTGTGAGGTGTCGGTCTGCACCTAGTGGGGGATGACTCCCAGTTAGGCTACTCAGGGGTCAGGGACTCAGTTGAGTAGGCAGTCTGTCCATTCTCATATCTCAACCTCCATGCCGGGAGATCCACTGCTCTCTTCAAAGTTGTCAGACAGGGACATTTACCTCTGCGGAGGTTTCTGCTGCTTTTTGTTTAGCTATGCCCTGTCCCCAGAGGAGGAGTCTACAGAGGCAGGCCAGCCTCCTTGAACTGTGGTGGGCTCCATGCAATTCAAGCTTCCAGGGGGCTTTGTTTACCTACTTAAGCCTCAGCAATGGTGGGCGCCCCTCCCCCAGCCTCGCTGCTGCCTGGCAGTTAGATCTCAGACTGCTGTGCTAGCAATGAGGGAGGCTCCGTGGGTGTGAGACCCTCTGGGCCAGGTGTGGGATATAATCTCCTGGTGTGCCGTTTGCTAAGACCCTTTGTAAAGCGCAGTATTAGGATGGGAGTTACCCGATTTTCCAGGTGTTGTGTGTCTCAATTTCCTTTGGCTAGGAAAAGGAATTCCCTTCCCCCTTACACTTCCCAGGTGGGGTGATGCCTCACCCTGCTTCAGCTCTCACTGGTTGAGCTGCACCCTCGGACCAGCACCAACTGTCTAGCATGCCCCACTGAGATGAACCTGGTACCTCAGTTGAAAATGCAGAAATCACCTGTCTTCTGTGTCACTCACGCTGGGAGCTGGAGGCTGGAGCTGTTCCTATTCGGCCATCTTGGGCGCCCTTATAAGTGCTTTTTTAAAATCAGCAGTGGATCCCAATGTAATATATATTAGCAAAAATAAAAGTCAATTTTATGTTAAATTACAAGGAAAGAGTAAACTACATATAACTATTACAACATTTTGTAACTACTGTAATTATGATTACTAAAAGTAATAATAGATTTTTTAAAAGAAAAACTTTGATTCAGTAACAACTGGACATCTGTATACCAAAAATAAATAAATAAATTCAGATATTGACAAAAGACCTCTTACAAACATTAACTAGAAATGGATCATAGACCTAAATATGAAATGTGAGACTATATAACCACACAAGGATGACATAGGAGAAAACTCAGATGGTTTTAGTTTGGCAGTGGTTTTTAGAACATCAAATGTGTGATCCATGAAAATATCATTTAAGTTGGGCTTTATTCAAATTACAAACTCAAAGGCAATGTTAAAAGAATAAAAGGCAAGCCACAGACTGGGGAAAGTAATTGTAAAAACACATTTCTGATTAAGGGCCTATGTCCAAAAATATATAATTAAATGTAAAACTCAATAAAAAACAATGAGCCTAATAAATTGACCGAAGACCGTAACAGACACCTCACCAAAGATGATAAATGGATGTCAAATAAACATATGAAAAGGTCCTCCACATCTTATGTCACTAAGGAATTGCAAGTTGACACAATAATCAGATACCACCACATACCTAGTAGAATGGTTTTCAAAATATTGACATCAAATGCTGGTGAGAAAATGCATCCACAGGGACTCTCATTCATTAGTGGTGAGAATGCAAAATGGTGCAGCCAGTTTGGAAGACACTTTGGTGCAGGTTTTTTGTTTTTCTGTTTTCTCAAAATTATACATGTCCTTCCCGTATGATTCAGCCATCATAGATATCTACTGAAATGAACTGATATCATAGATACCTACTGAAATGAACTTTTATATTCATAAAAAATCTGTGCATGAATGTTTATAACCAAAACTGGAAGCATCCAATATATGCTTCAGTTGGTGAATGTATAAAGTGTGGTCCATCCAGATAATCAAAAGTATTCAGGGGTGAAAGGAAACTATTAATTCATGTAAGGGCATGGAGGAAACTTAACTGCACAATGCTAAGTAAAATAAGCCAATCTGAAAAGACTACAAACTCTTTAATTGCAGATAAATGACATTCTGGAAAAGGCAAAACTATGGAGACAGTAAAAGGATGGGTGGTTGCCAGGGGATGGGGGAAGGGAGGGATGAAGAGGTGAAGCTTTGGGGATCTTTCAGGCAGTCCACTCTGTTGGATGTGATTCTGTAATGGTGGATGCATGACTTTGTACATTTGGCAAACTTATACAACTGTATAACACAAATAAATAGAATGTCAGTTATGGAGTTTAATCAATAATGTGTCAATATTGATTCATCAGTTGTAATAAATGTGCCACACTAATGCTGGATGTTGATAATAGGGAAAACTATGGGAGGTGTGTGAGGGATATATATGAAATCTTATCTCTGCTCAATTTTACCATCACCCTAAACCTGCTCTAAAATATGGACTATCAGTTTGTAAAACACTGGTTATAAATTGCAAATATGGTATGATTGCAACTGTATGGAGGCAGGTGCCCTGAAGAAACACTAGAGAAATATTCAAATATGCTAATATGTTTCTATTAGAGTAATAGAAATATACTGTGAAAAATACTGTCTTTATTTACAAATATTTAATAATATAATCATGTTATGTTTCTTAAATATTTTAAAATAGCTATTGCTACCATATATTTACTTTGTACTTGCACTTATTTTTTTTCATGACCATCCATTGAATTATATGTTCCCTAATTTAAATAAATTCAAACTGTCTTCTTCCACATGAGAAACTGTGGTGATACAGTCTGTTAATCTCCATTCTTGTACTGGAGCAAAGTGAAGAAGTTACACTGAAAAAAAATTGTATCAGTAATAACACATAAAATAGTGGGCAAAAATGCCAGCACCCTTTAGCTTCTAATAGCTTCTAATTTATGATAGCATTCTTAAAGGAGGCTTCAAGAATTGTGCTTTTTAAAAAATTGATTTGGTGACCTATTCACATATCCCATTGCTCTCAAAACTGTATTCTGTAAAATATCAGTGTCTAGTGAGATTTTTAGTGGTTATTTTTCTGAAAAGAAAAGTTTAAAATTAAAACCTTTTTTTTTTTTTTTTTTTTTTTTTTTTTTTTTT
>NW_016809675.1:742390-778239 GCF_001698545.2 Rhinopithecus bieti
TTTTTTTTTTTGAGGCAGAGTCTCGCTCTGTCGCCCGGACTGCTGGAGTGCAGTGCAGTGGCCAGATCTCAGCTCACTGCAAGCTCCGCCTCCTGGGTTTACGCCATTCTCCTGCCTCAGCCTCCTGAGTAGCTGGGACTACAGGCGCCCGCCACCTCGCCCGGCTAGTTTTGTATTTTAGTAGAGATGGGGTTTCACCATGTTAGCCAGGATGGTCTCGATCTCCTGACCTCGTGATCCGCCCACCTCGGCCTCCCAAAGTGCTGGGATTACAGGCTTGAGCCACCGCGCCTGGCCAAAACCTTTTTTTTGTTGGTAAGTTTATATTTATATCTTTTTGTTCTCTTATGGAGAATGACCATTTATATTAACAGATTCATGGCTTTTGTTGACTGTGTTTATCCTAATATTTCTAAAAAAGGTATTTGAACTTGATTCTTCCATGAAACATGTTGTGCCATATTTTTATTCAGAAAGTTTAAGGAAGACTTAGAACTAAGAATTCTAAGAATGTGGATTAAGTATATTGTTTATTTGCCCAAACTCTTGAGTTTGTTATCCAGAAATGAGCATATATTTCGCTTGGTTAGAAGCTAGAGAGCACCCATTGCACACAGGGGCTTCACGCTCTGGGACCACATTTGCTTCAAGTGGCAACAGAGTGCGGCTCACAGCGTTTCTTCCTCCACATCCAAAGTCAGTCAGGCTTCATCTGGAAATTCAGGGCCTGCCAACATTCATCCTATAAAAACAGACAGAGTGCAACTACAGGTGAGGCGTCTCCAGTCTCCATCCCTTCCCTAGCATTTCATATTGCTGACTATACGGTTCTGTCAGGATTTATTGAGAATTCCACTTATTATTATTTTTTTGGTCAAACCTAGTGATATAAGAGTTACTCTTTTTTCCCTCCTTCCTTCCTTCCTTCCTTCCTTCCTTCCTTCCTTCCTTCCTTCCTTCCTTCCTTTTTTCTTCCTTTCTTCCTTTCTTCCACAGGGTCTTTCTCTGTCACCCAGACTGGAAAGCAGTCGTGAGATCTTGGCTTACAGCACCCTCAACCTCCCAGGTTCAATTCATCCTCCCACCTCAGCCTCCTCAGTAGCTGGGATTACAGGCACCTGCCATACATAATTTTTGTATTTTTAGTACAGATGGGGTTTTACCACGGTGGCCAGACTGTTCTTTAACTCCTGACCTTAAGCAATCTACCCAGTTCAGCCTCCCAAAGTGCTGGGATTACAGGTGTGAGCCACCATGTCTGCCGATTTTTGATAACATGAGACACCTTGATCCAAGTGGAGCCCACTTAAAAGTGCAAAGGTGAAGACAATGTGTACAAAATAAGCAAAAACACAAAAACACTTTAACACATTAAAATATTCAAAGACAGTATCCAATGTAATTGCTATGAGAACTGCATGGGGGTAGTTCTGGTCAGCACATGCCAGTAGAGCCTGGGGATGAGAGAGAGGAACAGGCTCCCCCTTAGTCACACACTCGTTATTGGCAAAGCAGAGATGTGACTTCTGGTCCCTAGATGCAGCTGGAAATTTGTGAAATTGAGCCCTAGCACCAATATTGGCTTAAGTTGATGGCTGAAAATCAATTCTCATAATTCTGAACTCTCCAGACAATAGTATTTTGGGGAAACACAAAAATGTTCTTAGTGTTTATAACGATCAACTTTGTGAAACATTCTGCTAAGTAAAATGAGGCATTTAAAGAGTTTGAGTTTTTTATGTTTCAGACCCTTTGCCTGTGCTGTTAACCCTATTGTATGCAGGAACCATAGCTGTTCATTTTAGTCTGCAGCCTCATAAAGTTAAAGGCAGAATAGCAGAGTGGCTAAGAGTCAGATTTCCTGTGTTACCGGTTTGGGTGAGTCCTTACCTTTTTTTTGCCTCAGTTTTATCATCTGTAAAATGGGGATAATAGCAGATCCTACCTCACTGGTCTGAGGGTATTAAATAAGGTAAATGGGATAGCCCTTAATTCCTGGCACAGATTAGACACTTGATGAGCATCTGCAGTTACAGTAATAAATAAACTCAGGATTATTCCAAGAAGCCTTTCCTGACATTTGCACACTGTTAGGTGCTCCCTTTTCTGGTCCCTCTAGAGCTTTATTTTCCTCTCTAGTATAGTGCTTATTACATTTAATTAAAATAATCTATTTTCCTTTGTGTCCCATCCATTAGGTTTTGAGATGAGGTCTTGTTATGTTGCTCAGGTTGGTCTGGAACTCCTGGGCTCAAGCCCTTCTCCCGCCTCAGCCTCCCCAAAGTACTGGAATGACAGCCACTGCACCCAGCCTGAGGTTTTCAGTTTTTTTTTTTTTTTTTTTTTTTTGGTTTTTTTTTTAAATATTCATTCTTCACAAGTTTTGGGGGAACAGGTGGTGTTTGGTTACGTGGAAAAGTTCTTTAGGGGTGATTTCTGAAATTTTGGTGAGATTTTTATAGGCAGAAATCTTACCGTATTCTACTTCTTGCTGGAATCTACCACATTATCTGACAGCCCGTAGCAGTTCAAAGCACATCACAGTACCTCCTGTCAAACTCTGCATTCCTAACTGGAGTCCATCATGCTTTACATTCCACGCCAACCACTTTCAGTTTTTATATATTCATGGAACTTATATGTGGTACCAGGATAATTGTATTAAAAATAATACAGCAGAAAGAAGCCAGGGGAAGGTTCAGCTTGCGCTTGGCTGGGGAGGAGGGGAAGAGGGACCCGTGAGCGGCTCCAGAGTCGTGGGCATCTGCAGGCAGCACTTGGATGGGCCGGAGCTTGGGCTGGGGGAGATGGGAAGAGAAATCCAACTCTGAGATTTCCGCACACCGAACCTCTCTGGGGTTCCTGTCTTGAGGCAGGTGACCCAGAAAAGAGTTTGGGAAAACTGTTTCATACACATAACGCTTAACCCATATGGAAAAGAAACCAGATTAAAACTATCAGAAAGTATTGTATACTAAGTGACTAAAGATAAAACAATTTGTTTCCATGAAATCACAATAATTCAAGGATAGAGCTAGGTTATTTTCCCATACAAGATAATCTTAATAAACAATATTCTCAGTTATTTTACCATTTAAATTTACAGTCCACTTGTGGCACATCAACCTCTTTTTTCCTAAGTCCCTTTTAACATTATAAGACAGTGTAACATTAGAAAAATGTTGGAAGTTTGCTAAATGTGTTAACTCATTCTGTAAGGCTGATGAAATGGTAGAGAATTTGGGGGGAAAGATATTTGCTTATATTTTTTTCACACAATTTTAAAATGAGTTTTGGAGCCTGACTAAAATGTAATGCCAATGATTCTGTGGGAACACTCCAGAAACATTCCTGCTGATCCATGGGCTTAGTGAAAGAGATTTGGAAGTCTATTTAGACTGAAAATGTCTGAAAAGATATATTTTACACCCCACATATACATACTATCTTCCAGAAATATTGCATATGAAAGCTGAATGCAATATTTAATGTCTGCTGACTTGTGACAGTGGCAAACCACAAGTGCAGAAATACTGCAAAAGAATTCAAATTGTGTGCTAATTCACAAAAAAAATCGATTTTTAGCTTTTCCCACAGAATATGCTAAGCTAAAGGTCATTATATAACATTTCTAAAAAAGAAAAAAAAAAAAAGCCACACATTTCTCTGGCACCTAACACTGGCAATGAAGGATAACATTGCCTGACGAGGGAGTAGGTTCTTTTATTTATGTTAGCTGAGATTAGAACTGAAGCCAGAATTAGCATTTTGCTGAACAAATAAAGCTTTCTGTATTCAATATGAACTTTTAGATTCAAAGATTCCATAAAAGGAGAACTTTGGTAACCAAGAGCTGTACATTTGAGAAATCACTTGTACCTTCTCACCAGCTTTGTGACCCAGAGCAAGTTATTCTTTGAGCTTCTATTTCCTTATCTGTAAAATAGGAATAAAAACCATCACTTCATCAAATAATTTGGAGGTTTACTGGCTAGGATGTATGACAAGTGTCTTACCCAGGTTGGTACTACTACTTTTTATTTTATTTTGTTTTACTTTATTTTATTTTATTTTTTTGGAGGTGGAATCTTGCTTTGTGGCCCAGGCTGGAGTGCAGTGGTGCAATCTCGGCTCACTGCAACCTCCAACTCCCGGGTTCAAGCGATTCTCCTGCCTCAGCCTCCCGAGTAGTTTGGATTACAGGCACCTGCCACCACGCATGGCTAATTTTTGTATTTTTTGTAGAGATGGGGTTTCACCATTTTGACCAGGCTGGTCTCAAACTCCTGACCTCAGGTGATCTGCCTTCCTCGGCCTTCAAAAGAGCTGGGATTACAGGCGTAAACCGTTGTGCCGGGCCTTTTTTAAAAAAATGTTAGACCTGAAGAGAAAATATGAAATCTGGAGAAGTTATAATATTTGCAATGTTTTGGTGGTAGGATAAGAAAATAAATGCAGAACAAGAGGGATTAGAAAAATATAAGGGTACTGCACAAATCAAGGCACTAAATAGCAGGCACAAAAAAAAAAAAAAAAAAGTAGCCACCTCCAGTTACATGTTACACCAAAGTCATGGTATACCTGTGCCGAATGACATCACAGGCTCTCATCTATTTTATCTAAGGTTTTATTGATACATAGCAAAAAAAATGTCTCCACAATTATTGGAAACGTGAAGCGATTGACAGCTATATTTATACTCAGTTATATGATTCAGATGAAAACCATGACTGCAGAGCATGGTATCTGGTTTTGAGTACAGCTGTTAAAAGCAAATTGGTTTGTCAGAGCCAGTTAATGAAGTTAATGCTTTTTTCACAAAGAATAACTAATGAGAAAATAAACATTCTAAATCCTGTGTGATCAAAGCAATGCAAAAAGTGCTGCTTCTGCTGAATCATACACGGCTCTGTCGGGTAAACACAGCCCTGAGAGTCAGCAATGGCTGCATTCCTGCTGATTTGAGCCCAGGTAGGTCTAAGACTGAGTATTCCCATGGCTTCACCTGGGGACCCATGCTTTTGTCTGAACACACCCTGATGGAGTCTTCAAGGAAGAATGAAAGTAACGCAAATCAATACTTAATTTGAAATGTTTATAGAATAGTATCAGATAATAGTAGATACAAGAAAAGCCCAGACCACAAAATTTTCAGCAAATTTTCAACTTGAAAACTTATTTTTTAAATCAGAGTCAATTAAAGCTAGTCTGTAATAACATACAGTTCCAAATTCTGGAATATATGAATATTAGCCTTATAGCAAATAATAATGTGACTTGTAATGACAATAACAATAATAGTAATACAAAACAGAAAAACTATATGCAATATTACATTGTCCTGTAGAATTAATGCAATTTTCTTTATATAATCTCTCATTTTAGCATTTATGAAGTCACATCTGTAACAGCATTTATAAAAATCTAAGCAATATACCAGATCGGTAACTTATTTCCCAAAAATACCTGCTGTATTTTGTTAGTTTCCTCTAAATCAAATGTTTTAAATCAATTATGTTTGCCTTTAATGCCAATATATAAATAGCAGTTTTATTATAGAAAAGTATGAGGACCCAAATTGTAATATAATTTTACATAGAAGTGCACATTTAAAAATAGTTCGTATTTCCTTATTTTCACGGAATTTTCTGTCTTTGATTGTCCAAGCTGGTTTAAGTAACCCACTACTGGTGTTTAAAATAAGACTGTGCTAAAATTTGTATGATATATTAAGAGAAATGAAAATGAGAATTATGATATGCCATTTCTCATTTTTCCATTGGGCAAAATTTTGCAACATTTTTACACAGTTTTACAATTTCTCCCTGAGAGTCTGGAGAAACTGGCCCTCTCATGCACTGTTGTGCAAAATGCAAAAGGCGACACCCCTACAAAAGGAAATTTGGCAGCATATTAATAAAACGATACAGCTGCTATGATCTGACACAGTAGATAAGTTCTAGGAATCTATTCCAAAATATACGCTGTTGAAAATGAAAGTGGCAGACACTCAAAACTTTTTATTCTGGCATTAGTACAAATAAAAGTATTAATAAATAACAAAGTACAAATAAAAGAATAAATAACCTGTACCTATTCTCAGTACAGCCACTAAAGAGCAGGATATCCACAGCAGCGTCCCAGGTTGCTATAAGGAGAATGCAGTATCTCTATATACTATATCATGACGTGAGATTTGTCAAGTGAAAAAGACAAGGTAGAGGAAGTGCAAGAAGGATGTAGCAAGGATGAAACTTCACGCCTACAAAAGGCTGAGAGTGTCCATACCTATATCTACAGTTAAATTTCAAACGGTAAGGATAAATTTAAAAAAATACAAGCCAACCAATATTACACACAGGAAATGGGAAGTTGTGTGTGCTGAAAACAGGGAGAAAAGCCAGATTTCTTTTACTAGAATGTGTTTGTAGATATTATTTAAAATACGTGTATATGGTTTTACATAATTATAGATATGAATAGGTTAAAATATAATGCAAAACATCTTTAAAATTTGCAGTCCAATAAAACTAAATCGCCTCATTTACTGAGTTGTGGTTTATACATACAGAAAGGAACCTTGTCAAGTGAATCTTGAACAGAGTAATCAGATTTACTGATTTAGGGGAGCACCCCCCCCCCCATGAAAACACTGAAGAAATTGTCAGCGGTTTTCAAAAATATGTCAATCATGGTGGCATTGGCATTCTGAAACTTTTATTTTAGACAAATAATTACATCAACATGTTTAAGATCTAAGTTTCTCAATTCTTATTATAAAGATCAACAACAAAGAGATAATTGTAAAAGTAAAGAAGTAAAAGCTGAGTAACCCTAAATTTGAAGTGGAAACAGGAGTGTGGACTCATGATGTATTTCCTTTAAAGAAAGGGAAAATACTTTTATAGCTCCACTGAAAAGTCCTAGAAACATGAACTGACCTATTAACAATGAGTACTACTCCAATCATTCAGATTATTGTCTCCAAACACCTTATTCTAAATAAAGAGATCAGAGCTCCTCAGAAAGTGGCTGAATCACGGTCTTTGGTACATCATGAACAGAATGATTTGGAACCATATTACAATATCACAGGATGCAGATGCTATCTTGGAGGACTTAGGGTTAACCTACGGGTAACTTGCAGAGCTCTTACTGTTACAAGATAAACAGTTTGGACATTGAAAGAACGAAAATGGCAATGGATTGAAACACACATACTTCATCAAAATCTTTATGATGCTACAAGCAGATAAGCAAAAGAGTTTTATTGTTCATCCTTGGAAGACGCTAGAAAACTAACTTGTTCTAAAAATAGCAATAAATCTACTAAAATGAGATGCTTTCTCTATAACTACATATTATTTTTCAGACACCAAATAATTGACTTTCCCCTATGATTTTGGTTAAAATTAAATTAATTTAAATTATTTAAAATTGTTAAAAATAAAATGTAGTTATTGACTATATTGATGTTTCAAGCAGTTCTTTATATACCTTATATAGATTATACTGCATTATATAATTTTCAAAGTTGTCATACATGGAAGATTATGTTTTTAATATTGTATCTTCTACCCTAGTCCTATAAGAAAGAGAACACATAAAGAAATAAATTGGCCAGGTGTGGTGGCTCACGCCTGTAACCCTAGCACTTTGGGAGGCCGAGGCGGGCAGATCACGAGGTCAGGAGATTGAGAGCATCCTGGCTAACACGGTGAAACTCCATCTCGACTAAAAATACAAAAATTATCCAGGCATGGTGGCGGGCGCCTGTAGTCCCAGCTACTTGGGAGGCTGAGGCAGGAGAATGGTGTGAACCCGGGAGGCGGAGCTTGCAGTGAGCTGAGATCCGGCCACTGCACTCCAGCCTGGGTGAGAGAGTGAGACTCCATCTAAAAGAAAAGAAAACAAAAGAAAAGAAAAGAAATTGTACATGGATGGAGTTGGAGGTCATAATCCTAAGCAAACTAACCCAGGGATAGAATACCAAATACCACACATTCTCACTTAAGAGTAGGAACTAAACACTGAGTACATATGGCCATAAAAATGGGGAAAATAGACATTTCAGACTACTAGAATGGGGAGAGAGGGAGGAGGGGACGGGTTGAAAAACTGCCTATTGGGTACTGTGCTTACTACCTGGATCCAATATACCCATGTAACAATCCTACACCTGTACCCCGCTGTATCTGAAATAAAAGCCAACATTTAAAACAATCACAAAAATATAAATAAGTTGTAAATATTCTGGCAAAAGAGTAAAGGTCAATGAGTGAAAACAAGTTTCAATTGATAAATCACCCAGGAAAAGGCAGATGTTTACAGCAAAAATATAATTGCTTCAAAGTAAGCCAGAGAGTAGGGAAGAAAAGGAAAGCCCTAGGAGTCGGGCTGGCCTCCTTGAGCATCCTTGGGCGTCCTTCAGCATCCTTGGGTCCAGGCCCAGGCAGAAGATATTTATTTCTGAGATAGCAGGTGTGCTCTATTAAATTGTGCTCCCGCGGGAATCCTTGCTGTTTTCTGAGGATATCAGCTGAAAAGTTCTGACAAATGCCATTAAGATAGCTTAAGATTGTGTGCACATGTACACAATCTGTCATCTATTAGTGAGAGAATCGTGTCCTTATATATGCGTAAATTAAAATATGTGTAAAACGGAAGATTGTTGTTCATCCACAAGTTTTATGCCTGTAGACTGACAAATCTGCCCTCTTGTAGTGTATTTTATATTTATATATGTATATGATATATTAATATATAAATATGTGTACATTATATATTAGCTATTGAATTATATATGTATCTATTTATTTACACACACACACACTCCAAAAGGGCATATTTGTCACTTTATAGGCATAAAACTTTATATAAGTATAAAATATAGAAGCACAGAAAAATAACTGTGTACTTTTATTAAAATACCCCCACTGTAATACTATTGCTAATTCCATTGTATTTTTAAGATTTTTTTCTCTGTGAGTCATTTGCAAACTTTTAGATGACTTCTTTAAAATCTGCAGTTTGCCATGACATCATTTTGGGGTCTGCCAGATCTCCATCATGAGTGGGTTATTTTCTTCTTTAACATCCCCTTCTTGGATTTGTTAATCATTGAGGTAAACTGAAAAAAAAAATTCCCAAGAACATTGTTTTCCCAAAAGGTCTGTAGCTATGTTCTTCAAGAGGGTTGATAAACTCCAAGAGCATAATGGGAGGATCTAGGCTTCTGCCAGTCAAGGCTCACATAGATTAACAGCAAAAGTCCCCTTTTTTGTCCCTCCATCCTGGTCATATGGATCTCAAAGCTCTGGGATCAAATACAGAAACCTTTCCAAATGAATTAACTCTGAACTACTTATAATCTTTGGCTTTGTGTCATGACAACTTGGCTTCGTTCAACATGATATTTGGGAGCAAGTGGCCCTCTCTACCAAAGTCTGGCTTCTTGGGGCACTACTGAGCTCTTTAAATGTTTAAAACGTAGTATTACAATGATACATGCTACCAAATGGGTACATCTCGAAAACATTAGCTGGGGGAAAGAAGCCAGTCACAAAATGGCGTATGTTGGATGGTTCCATTTATATGATATATCTAGAACCAGAAAATCGTTTGACGCAGAAAGTAAGTGGTTGCCTGGGGTCGGGGAAGGAGGAAATCCAGAGAGAGCGAATGGGGGTGCAGGATTTCTTTTCCGGAGTGACTGGGGGTGCAGGATTTCTTTTCTGGAGTGACTGTGAATGGGGTGCAAGATTTCTTTTCTGGAGTAACTGAATGGGGTGCAGGATTTCTTTTCCGGATTGACTGTGAATGGGGGTGCAGTGATTTCTTTCCCAGAGTGACTGAATGGGGTGCAGGATTTCTTTTCTGGATTGACCGTGAATGGGGTGCAGGATTTCTTTTCCAGAGTGACTGAATGGGGGTGCAGGATTTCTTTTCCAGAGTGACTTGATTGGGGTGCAGGATTTCTTTTCCGAAGTGACTATGATTGGGGTGCAGGATTTCTTTTCCGGAGTGACTGAATGGGGTGCAGGATTTCTTTTCCGAAGTGACTTGAATGGGGTGCAGGATTTCTTTTCTGGAGTGACTGAATGGGGCTGCAGGATTTCTTTTCCCGAGTGACTGTGAATGGGGGTGCAGTGATTTCTTTTCCGGAGTGACTGAATGGGAGTGCAGGATTTCTTTTCTGGAGCAACTGTGAATGCAGGTGCAGGATTTCTTTTGGGAGCGACTGTGAATGGGGTGCAGGATTTCTTTTCCCGAGTGACTGTGAATGGGGTACAGTGATTTCGGGAGTGACTGAATGGGGGTGCAGGATTTATTTTCAAAGTGATAAAAGTTTCTGAAAAGGGATTATGATGGTGGCTGTAAAACTGCACATATACTAAAAAGCACCAGATTGTTTACTTTTAGAGAGTGAATTTTATGGTATGGGAATTGTATCTCAAAGCTGTTATTACAAAATGTTTAAAAGAAGTGCTAACTCTGACAAACTAGATAAGCACACGGAGCTAGCGTGGGGCCACTGTGCACCGTGAGGGTCTGAGGAGCGCAGAGCGCTTGCCTGTTACACTTACATAGGACTTCACATTTGGCAAAACAGTTTAACATTTAGTTACACCTTCCTTCCAACCTTCTGTGGTGTGTAGGGCAGGTGACGTTATGCTTATTATAAGGATGAGAAAAACAAAGCCCACATAGACATTGTCAGTAACCAAATGACTCACCGAAAGCAACAGAGTTGATATTAAAACCCAGATCATCTAACTTCAAGACTTTTTTTCAGTACCCAAGATCCAAATTATAGACTCTGATTCTTGCAGTTTATGATTAAATGACCTGAATACATCCCACAGCACATGTGGTTTAGTTATTGTTGTTGTTTTAATTAATGGATTGTCATATGGCCTGTAAGGAGATCATCTATCAATGTGGCTAAAAATGGCAAAACAACTGTACACCACTGACTACGTGACTGTGTATACATTTGGGGACAGATCCTACAAAAAATTTCCTAATCACACAGTTAAGTTACATATCTGTATTCTACTTGCGATGATTCAGCCAGGTTAATCAGTTTTATAGTTAACAAAAAATGATAGGGTATGATACAATCAATGTAATCTAACAAGAGGGCCAGAGAGGATGTGGTGGCAGTTCATCTGATTTGCCTCACATCTTGGAGCCAGAGGATATGGGTCAGATATTAGGTCTGTCTTTTTGTGTGCATGCATTGCTTAACTAGGCTCAGCTGTAGTTCTGGTACAATGGGATGAGTGAGGCTGACTTTACTGCTTTGTGAAAAGGAAATAAGTATAAGAAAGCACTGCCTATAGTAGAATGATTTATAATCCTTTGGGTATATACCCAGTAATGGGATTGCAGGGTCAGTAGCAAAGACTTAGAAGCAACCCAAATGCCTATCAGTGATAAACTGGATAAAGAAAATGTGGCACATATACACTATGGAACACTATGCAGCCCTAACAAAGAATGAGTTCATGTACTTTGCAGGGACATGGATAAAGCTGGAAACCATCATCCTCAGAAAACTCACACAGGAACAAAAAACCAAATACTGCATGTTCCTCGCTCATAAGTGGGAGCTGAACAATGAGAACATATGGACACCGGAAGGGGAACTTCACACACTAGGGCCTGTCAAGAGGTGGGGGGAAAGGCGAGGGAGAGCATTAGGACAAATACCTAATGCATGTGGGGCTTAGAACCTAGATGACAGGTTGATAGATGTAGCAAACCACCATGACACATGTATACCTATGTAACAAACCTGTACATTCAGCACATGTATCCCAGAACTGAAAGTAAAATTGAAAAAAAAAAAAAAAAAAAAACACTACCTGTATGATAAACTGTCAACAACATTTGCTCGTTTAAATCTGGGTGATGAAGACACAACACGGAGCATGGTATGCAATTACAAACAACAATGGCAGCAGCATGGGCAGCAACCTGACGGTAACCTATGTGTGAATTTTGATTTAAATGAAAAATCTGTACCTAAATGTTTTCTAGGGCACCAGTTCTCAAACTTTTGCTGTAGGGCCACTTTATAGTCGGAAAAAAATTGTAAGAACCCCATAGTAAGATTACTACATATTCCATGAAATATACTTAGACTAAAAAGTAATTTACTGTTAATATGGAATTTAACATCCTGTTGCATTTTTGTGGTTGTGTTTTGTCTCTGTTCAATCTGGCAACACTGCCCCCAAGGAGCTTTTGCTTATGTAAGTTATATCTACTTATATTTACCCTGTCAAAAGTGAAGACACAAGCATTCTTAGAAATTTATTCATAATTAAATAATAGTTATAAATTCATTAAAGTTTAGTATGAGTCACATATTTATAAGAAATAACATATTTTTAAGGAAAGTAATTTTTTTCCAGAAGAAAACAATTTAGCCAGAGAAGTGGTATTGATTTACATTTGAGCAAAAATATTAATGCCTGCTTTAACAGCAGACAGCTGGATTCTTGTAACGTGTTTTGCATACAATCTGTTGTAGTGTTGTGCACTGTGTTGCTTTTGGAAAACCACGTTGTCCACTCAGAACAGAATAAGAAAGGGGCAAGTGACATCTCAATATTGTCATGATCACACTTGTGACCTCATGGCTTCTGAGAGTTCCTCAGGGATCTCCCCAAAAGGGTTCCTGGAACATACGTTGAGAATCACCGTTTGTTGTCTTCTGATTTGTTACTCATGATAGAGAGTTCTTTATCCTCTGATCAACTTTTCAGATCATCATTTTTTAAAATAAAGCTTCTCACGTATATTATCACAAAGAAAATGATTTTACAAACCTCAACTTCTGTTAATAAATCTCACAAAGACCTAAGAAAAATACAGTATGTTCCCTTGGGTGTTTAGAAGATTCCTTGAACTCAAGTTAATCCTGTCTCAAGCATGGAAAGCTTATGACATTTTTAGTGCTGTATCTTTTCTTAGGACAATTCTTAGAAGACAGACGTTTTCATGGTGTGTGTGTAAGAGCTCTTATCTGAAAATTCAGCAACATGCTGATCTTTTAAAATTTTTTGACGTGCAAAAAGCTGTACATAATTAATATATACCTTGAAGAGTTTGTGGGGTGTACACCATGAAACCATTGCCACAGTATATGCCATAAACCTACACATCAACACTAAAGTTTCCTTTTGCTTTCTGCTATTATTATTTTGTGATATGAATATTTAACATAAGATCTACCCTTTGAGCAAATGTAAGTACACAGCAAAATATTGCTAATGCTAGTCACCACACACTCAGGAATCAGGCACACACTGTAGGTTGCCTTATCTTCCCCGGTTAAGTCTGCTGCACAGCAGACCTCTAAGTCTTACGTGATTCTCATTTTATGGAGTATTTTCATATCTGTGGTAGATATGGTAAAAGTCCACATGTGTTTTTCATATTCCACTTACCTCCTGGCATGATTGAGACTCTTGGAATGTCTTTCTGTGACTTCCTGGATCCCACCTTCTTTATTCCTATGAAATAACTTTTGTTGTTGCTGTTCATGGATATCTCTCCAGAAAGGTAGGGATTAATTGGACTTGGGGGGCTACTCATGTCTAGACATTGTCTTATCACTGAAGATGGAATAGAAAGTTGAAAACAGCAGCCATGAACCAAGGAATACAGGTCAAAAACAAGGACATTGAGAAATATTTAGAAATAGTCCTTAAAAGGATGAAAGTCAGAACCAGAATACAAAATGCAAACCCATCTGAAGAACATGCTACTGAATGTGGTGGGAAAGCCTCTAGGCTTTGATGTACGTTTTCCAAATCACTGACATGATCCCACAGCCAGGGCTCTGAGTGAGAGCCATGGATTCTATAGATACTTAGTACAACCCAGAGTGCCCTGGGCCAGTCACCACACCCTCAGGAAGCAGGCAAGTGCCTTATCTTACCCGGTTAACTCTGATTTCATAGAACTAAGAAGTCATACTATTTAAAGACACAGGCTGAAACATTAATCTTTCTAACTTCTGCATTAGACTTTCCAGGACTCATCAGTAAAAGAAGTAGCTATGATCGTAGTGTGTCTAAAGTCATGTATATGATGCATTTCATTACCAGTGTACCTATTAATACAAAGAAATGTGCTGTATAAGGTTCTACTCTCTGCTATATACTTTCAGTATTCAAATTTGATCTATAGTTCTGGGATCTATGACTGCAATACGGGGCCCTACCAACTTCTTAAGCACAAGATGCATCTTTGTACAAAAGAAAACTTATCTGTACAAACACCTGCTGGTACAGATAACCTGCATTTTGGAAAAATGATATTCATTCCTTATACCTTGACACTGACAACTCACCAACTGTGCAAACAGGATTTCCCAGAAGGATAGTTAAAGGCAATTGCATGGCCTAAAATAAGTTCAGAAAAAAAGTTATAACCTGACAGTATTAAAACATTTTAGTTTCTGGTGAGATTTTATTGTTTTTTGGGTAAAGGGCAGAGGAAGACTTATATAACAATATACCAGCTATGCAGCTCATTCCTGATCATACAAATGTGTGAAAAAGACACCTAATGCTAATGTTTGGTATAATTATAGCAACTGAACTGGCCAAACAACTAAATCTGATTTGGGAAGCATCTAGGAAGGTGCACTTACGTCATTGGGTAACTTAGCTTTCTTGAAAAATATCTTAAGTAAAAGCAAGTTAGACTCCTCTGAAGCCTCTGAAAAAAAATATGTCTTGGATCCAGACACACAAAGGGAAAGAAAAATATGAAATATTATACAGCTCAATAGCTCTGTAAAGACTTTGTAAGCAAGAGGAAGTGGATAGATGGTATCTACAGTTGGGTTAGAAGCCATTCTCTGAAAACCAGGATTGTCTAACCTTGACAAAGTCATGTTTGATCATTCAGAGTCATCTTCTGGAATTATGTCTAAATATCCTATGTTTTCTTGGGGAAAAAAAGATACTTGTCAATTAAATTTATTCTCCAGGGTTAGAGTATCTTGAAAGAAAATTCAGGCTGTGGAGAATCATAGTCCCTGGTAATGTAACCTGTTATTTATCAAATATGAAAGCAAATTTAAGCAATGATATAATAACCCTACTGTTTCTGGTTTTCTAATACTTCTAGGATAATTTGCAAAAAATTATACAATTTTTGTTAATTCCCAAGAGTGATGTCAAGTTGGCATAACAGACATGATCAATGTCTACCAATGTGTGTGCCAGTTACCTTCCTAATAAACCACAACACAGTTCTATAATTTAGTTGGTTTCCACTCTGTTTTTCATGAGTGTGTGTTCTTGTTTGCACAATAATTACCTGATGTAAAAAACCATCTAGCAATTATTCTATAGTTTTTAAGTACCAGGCATTTGGCCTTGGGCATACATAAGTAAGATGCAATTCTTGTTGAAGGAGGAGACCACAATCTTCGTGATCACAGTGAACTTAATACTATAGTATTTTGCAAAAGTATTTCTGACACCAAATAATACATTTCCTATTATGTACAGCTTGGTGATTGCAAAGGATGTTTGCTTTATAACGTGAATCTCTTGTATTATAATCAAACGTAGCACATGAAATAATACTGTGAACTACAAAGTTTCTACTCAAAATTCACAAATGTTGGTTCTCTCTTAACACAACACGTTCTCCCTTTTTATGTTCTTATTTTTAGTTTCTCTCATTTTCCAAATCTCTATTTAAAAAATGTGTCCCAAGGAAAATGAATAGCCTAGAGCAAAGATAATTCATCACTCACCCCACTCCTTCTTGAGCTGAAACACAGCTCCCCACTGTTTTCTGGAAGCGACAGGCAAAGACATTCAGGACCCGGTTCTATCATGGGATATTCTGCCCCTGGTCTCAGGTGGATAATAAGGCCTGCACTTATTTTTCAATAAATGCATGTTGGATTGGAGGAATCATGATGGAACCGTGGCCACATGTCAAGAGGGCCTCCTCAGAAGCCTGCTGCTTCTGGATGATGGTAATTGACATGTCTCTTCGTGGAATGTTGGCTATTGATTGTCCTTGTTGAATAAACATTGCCCATGTGATGACGAGGTGACACCTGACCATCCCTGGCCTGGGAGACTTCTATTATTTCTTAGGTTGGGGCAAAAGTAATTGTGGTTGTGGCATATAAAAGTAATGACAAAAACCGCAATTACTTTTGCACCAAATTCATACTGCATTTATAAACCAGATAATTACAATTTCTCATGTTTCGCAATCATTCCCTTTAGGGGTGCTACAAGGGAGAGTAAATACTCTTTTACTAGAGCAATGGGGCTAAATTGCTGTTATGACAAATCAATGTGTTATTTGCATAAATTATAATATGTTACAGCTCATGGTTAAAGTATTCCCATTCTTGGGAATGATAGTTGGTGCTGCAGCTGTGAGTGGAAGGGGAGTGTTACGATTGGAGGTTTCTCACTCATGGTCCGCTGAGAAATCCCCATGCCGGGAACCTTAGCCACACAGCTCCTACCTACAGACCTTACGGCAGAGTGATGTCTTTCCTTTTTTCTCTCTTCAAGTGCGTGATGCTTTTCTCTGAAGGACCACTTCTGCCTTTTTTGTTGGTGGGTGGGGGTGGTGGGAAGGTAGGAGGAAGGTGGGAAGGTGGGAAGGTGGGGGTAGAGGGAAGGTGGGAGCCTGGTCATCTTTTCCCAAATAATTCTGTTGGAGTAAATTGAAAATTTAGTACTATAATCTGGATCATCTTTTAGAAAGGTTGATGTATTTGACTTGCAGTTTAATTGACATCGTTAACAGAAGATATTGAATGTCTTGATTCAAAATACAAACTGCAATTACTTTTGCAGCAACCTAGTAACAAAAATACCTGGCAGGTTGTTCTGTGATGCCATCTGCCCTAATTTTCTGATAATGTGGCTCTGAATGTGGCAATACTGTTAAAGTTTTACTTGTTTAGAATACTTAGAAGTCATGGTAAAATTAAAAGAATGAATTCTAATTTTTATTATATAAATTGTTGAAAATTAAAAACACAATCTGACTCGCCATAATGTACTGGATAATTTCTAAATACATTGTCAATAGAATCATGTGCAATAATTTAGTTTGAAAGAATTTTAGGATCAAATATCAGATTTGATTTTTAAAATTGTGGGCCTATTTTTTTTTGTTGTCTAAGGAGATAAAGACATTTATGTCATCAACACGACTCACTATAGGTAATAAATATTTCACTAGGTGGCACTGAAAAACCCAAACCAACCAACCAACCAAACAAACAAAAGACCAAGTGTGCTGAAAACTGTTCATGAAAATGCAGAGTTCATGCTCTGCTATCATGTTTTCCACTCACAGAGCCCGTGGGCTTCACCAATGTGGACTCACTCAGCTGTCCTGTTTCAGCCACAAGCATCACCTACTATCTGTGCAGAAATCAACTCTTGAATACTAGTGTATATTTCCTGCTGTTTTTTGAAAACGGAGGAATATGTCTTCTTTCTATTGCCATCTTCTTGCTTTTAACAGTAGAATAGTACCTTTTTACTAGCACATATTTTCAACACATATTTGTCCCCTAGATGGGTATTTCGTTTTTGTTTGAATGTTATCTTCATTCTTTAATGTATACATTTCAATGTTTAATATATAAATATATTTTAATTTACCCCAGCTTCACCCACTGCTTTCTTTTTACATAGAAATATGATGCATAGGTCTGGATTTCCTTTTTAATTCAATGCCTGGGGAGTTGTTTCGTAAGAATATTCCAGAGTCTGTTTGTTCATTCATTCTAAAAAACATAGGGAGGATTTACCACACCAGAAACTACATTGAAGGCTGGAAATCCAAAACCCAGCACAGGAACCCATTTGAGGAGAGGGTAGGAACTGCTGGCTGGGGAAACATCTGAACTTTAACAGAGCATTGAGGAGCAGAGCTGATTAGAAATAGCATCATGATTGGCTTTGTAAAGACCAGAGAAGGAGAAAGGAGTTGGAGGTAAAGATGGCACAGTTAAGAAACAGAATGGTTGACACAGTTTAATGGTAATGTGGTATTTGTATAAATTGCTCTGCGTACAATTATTTTAATATGCATTATTTTATGTATTTCTTACAAGAACTCCATGAGGTGTGAAAAGGAGAGTATTAGCAGATCATTTCATAAGCAGACCTTTAAGAGACCTGGATCAGAGTTGCCTTTAGGCCCTGGACTGGAACCTAGGTTTTCTGACTTGCATTATTTCTTCTGCCACACTAATATTCTGTTATGTGAGGCAATTATATTTGCATATTCTCTCTGCACGTGTGTGAGTGTGTGTGTGTGAGAGAAGGAAAACTAGCAACAGCCAGCCCACACTCCTCTTATCATAATAGATGTGTTTCAATATTTATTTTATTATGAGTTTTATGCCTTCTGAACCAGTGTAGTTAATACAAAAGTAGGAAAATTCATCTGGAACGAAAGCAACAACAACTACAACCAAAACTCACTTTGATGAAGCAGCAGCCCAGGCTGAGTCTATCGTGTTTACACTTCCAGAACTACAAAAGGGATAACATAAAAACCAGGTATGGCAAACGATTTGAGGATCGATCTGTGTTTCTTTTTGTAGCCCTTGCCCCCACAGAAAATTGTGAACATGTCAAGTATTCGGGACCTATTTTGAATTAATAAATAGATGAGATCATTACCATTAGCAAAAGTTAGCACCAAAGGTTGTATAATGTGGCCCACTCCCACCCACCAAGAGCCTGCAGTTTCTACATCTGCGAGTTTTGGAGCTCTGCAGAGCTTATAAAAACCTGCTCATTTTGTCATGAACACAAGTCCTACTGCTTAGTACTTGTGGGACTTTGAACATGTCGTTAACTTTTCCATTTCCAGTTTCTTTCCTAGTAAAGCAAGGATAACACCCGTGTCCTTATTTGTAGGATCCTTAGGATTATGGAAGTAAGCTCCTGGAGAACACATAGGCAGGGCCTGGCTCACTGTAAAGGATCTATTCATGTTTGCTATTCTTACTGTTCTTACTCCTGTAGTCCTTGCCACACCACTGTTACCAGGACTCCTTCATGAAGGATGGAGTCCAACTCCCAGAGATGTGGGGATAGGGTAGGGGGTGGGCCTGATTAGGTAAAGGGAGATAACAACAGATCACACAGCAAGATGGGCTGCTGACAGAGAAGAAAATCCGAACCTGTAGTCAGAAAGGGTCTGCTTCCATGTGCTAAATTCTCTTATCAAAAGACAGGTTTTGAAAATTATTGCTACAGAATGATCAGTTATATAAGCTTTGAGAATTCTTCATTTAAAAAGATACATCAGATGTTCTTAATTAACCCATTTTGGTTCTTGCCATTTTGTTCTGTAATTTCCTTGCTTATCCAATTGTGGGTGAGATTTGTAATGAACTTTCTGATACATAACTATATTAGTTCGTTTTCACGCTGCTGACAAAGATACACCCGAGACTCGGCAATTGACAAAAGCCAGAGGTTTGATAAGACTCACAGTTCCACATGGCTGGGGACACCTCACAATTATGGAAGAAGGCAAGGAGGAGCAAGTCACGTCTTACGTGGATGGCCGCAGGCAAAGAGACAGAATTTGTGCAGAGAAACTCCCATTATTATAAATCATCAGATCTCATGAGACTCACTCACTATCATAAGATCAGCCCAGGAAAGACTTGCCCCCATAATTCAATCACCTCCCACCAGGTACCTCCCACCAGGTTCCTCCCACAACACATGGGAATCATGGGAGCTACAATTCAAGATGAGATTTGGGTGGGGACACAGCCAAACAATATCAATGACTCCAGAGGTTTTTCACAGTTCACTTGATTTTCAAAATTTAATAAAAACTAGGATACAAAAAGACAGGCTATCTGGGAACTTTCATAATCATCCCTTAAAATGAGCGTATCTTCTCATGGTGTGCCTGCCATGGCGTGCAATTTGACCTGACAACTTTCCCAGGAGCTAAAGCGCTGAGCTTTCTCCTACATGGAGCCTGAGTAACCACACAGTAGGCCGTTCAGGTGCTTGGTTTTCCTTTCATATTTAAGTATCCAATGAAGACCTTTCTCTAATCTATGCCTTCTGTTCTTATGAGCTATGTTTATTGACATGTTTGCCTTACACCAGAAGAGGGTAATAAAGTAGGCAACTTTTCTTCACAATAGGACCCAACGGCCACCTTTTTCTATTGTAAAGTTACCTTGCAGTTCTATCATTTCTGTCTCTTTATTTTGGTATCTATCAATGAAATACAAAGCATTACTCTATCCTATTTATATCATGTATCACTGCAATGGTAAACAAGGAGGAATCGTTCATGCATTAATTCTTTGAAGTGGAATTTTCTTTCTTTTTTTTTTCTTTTCTTTTTTTTTTTTTTTGAGACGGAGTCTCACTCTGTCGCCCAGGCTGGAGTGCAGTGGCCGGATCTCAGCTCACTGCAAGCTCCGCCTCCCGGGTTTACGCCATTCTCCTGCCTCAGCCTCCCGAGTAGCTGGGACTACAGGCGCCCGCCACCACGCCCGGCTAGTTTTTTGTATTTTTTTAGTAGAGATGGGGTTTCACCATGTTAGCCAGGATGGTCTCGATCTCCTGACCTCGTGATCCGCCCGTCTCGGCCTCCCAAAGTGCTGGGATTACAGGCTTGAGCCACCGTGCCCCGCCAAGAATTTTCTTATATAAATGCATATTCTTCAAGAACAACATAAAATGCAGCACGTATATAATTCTTTTAAAATACAGATAATACAGGCTACTCTCAATGTTTTGGGTTTTTTTGTGCTTTTCTATTTTAGTCCTGCTTAAAAGTTCTTAAGTCTTCCCAGACCATCTTCCCATTTCCTATCTTTACTCATTGATCTGGAAGGAAAATTCATTATTCCTTCACAGCTATGTCTTTGACCCCATGACCCTATGACTATCATTCTGGTTCTTTTGGTTACATTTTAGTAATATAGAAAACAATTTTTAATGTATATATTTAGTTCTTGTTATAAGTCACTCTTCATTTTGAAAATTGATTAACTTTGAAGAAAGAGTTGTAGGGAAAATTGCAAAATCATTTTAGAAGAGGAACTGTTCAATATCTTTCATAGATTTTCTGACTGTAAGTAATTGTATATGGGATGGCTGAAACAGCAGTGGCCAACAGCAATATAATGAGCCATGAATATAATTCCAAATGAGCAAGAACATTTAAAAATTCATAACTCAGGTGACTAATTTTAATAATTTAATTCTAACCCATGTATCCAAAATATTATTTCAACATATCATCAGTAAAAAGTTAAAATAATTTATAGCCTATTAAAAGAAGTCTTAGAAACCTGCTATGTACCTTATACTTGCACAACACTCCAATATAATTTCAAATTTTCATTGAAATAATTTATATTTAAAATTCATAAATTAAGTTTAATTCAATTAGAGTTAAATAATTGAAACAAAAGTTCAGGATTCCGACTTTCACATACAAACAAGACTTTCAGAACAAGTCTGTTCATGGCGTATCATTGCTGGTAGGGGGAAATAACTTATCTAAACCAAGAACTCCTGAGTTTGGCTCTGCGTTTGCCTCCAGGACATAATCACTCTGTCTGTTTAAAAATGGAGAGGCTTTGTGGCTTCTAAGACACCTATCAGGATGTCTTTCTCTGGTTTAGTACGTGTGACCCATTTTATTTTCCCATGTCTTATTAAGATCCAAATTTCCTATCCACTACAGATGGAGATCTATGAAAGACATGATTTTGCTACCACCTAGCCAACATTATATGAAGAAAAGTCATCTTCTCTAGGTTGTGAAGTGTAATACCAAATTCATTGACTATTATCTACAGCAAATGTCCTACATTAGAGTTGTGTGAAACTGAAGTTTGCGGACTATTATTTTGCAGCTATGTCCATGTGAAATCCCAAAAACCCAGGTAAAATAAGAAATAGGACAATAATGTTTCTGTCACCATATTGTATTGTTATGAGTTTGGAAACAGAGCCAAGCTTACTGATTTTAGTTCTACCACTTTGCTCTTTCAGATGAATGTATAAATAAAAAGCAGAACATCATGACTAAACGTAATACTGTAAAATTATCTGTAGAGAATTTTGAGTGTTAAACATAGAATTTATTCTAATTTATTTCTAAATCTTCCCTCATAATTTCTCTGATAATCTTCTGTTGAATGAAAAATGTATACACACACACACACACACACACACACACACACACACACACAAAATACATAATGTAAGAGAATATGTTACTGCTTGGAATTCACTTCCTCATGAACCAAATCTAGTGAATTTCCTCATCCTATGAGATCTAGCTCAGCCATACCATCTTTCATGGAGCTATCCCTGGCTCCAAAAGGCAAGGAAAAAAAATTTTTTTTTCTTTTTCTTTTTTTTTTTTTTGAGACGAAGTCTCACTCTGTTGCCTAGGCTGGAGCACAGTCACACAATCTCAGCTCACTGTAACCTCTGCCTCCTAGGTTCAAGCGATCCTCCTGCCTCAGTCTCCAGAGGAGTAGCTGGGATTGTAGGCCTCTGCCACCAACACCTGGCTAATGTTTGCATTTTTAGTAGAGATGGGGTTTCACCATGTTGGCCAGGCTACTCGCGAACTCCTGACCTCAGATGATTCACCCTCCTTGGCCTCCCGAAATGTTGGGATTACAGGGATGAGCCACCATGCCCAGCTTCCCCTAGCAAATTTGATTAACTACTTTAAAATTTGTATACATGTATGAATTTTGAATATGTATGTATTTTATGTTTACTTTTCATTTTGATTCTTTTCCTTTTGTCATTTTATCATTGAACCATAAGTTCATTCATCCACGCATTTAGGTACTCTTCCATTTAAAAGGTATTTTATAGATTCCATATAATTTGCCAGGCCAGCATTGAGCATGCATTGAGAAGGCAACAAACTCATTCCTGACCTTCAAAGATCTAGTAATTTATTAGGGAATCCTGACTGCAAGAGGTAAATAATTTAACACATTAATGTAAAACGTAAAATACTATTAGTGTTGCAAACAGTATGTTGTAATAAGGAATGAGATTAAATTGGTGGGAATGGACTCTTGTTCTAAAAGATGTGAAAAAACTAACCATAAGGAGTGCTTGGGTAAAAAGAAATTAGACTGTAGTGCGGCCAAAGAGAAAGTAGGGAGTCTCTTTGCAATTAAAAAAGGGATAGATAATGTGTCTATTAGGCTGATAAATTCTTTAACTCATTACAGGATTTTATGGGAATGTTTACTTGAAAACATTTGAAGAGTAGTGGCTCTGTATTTAGACTGTGCTGAATAATCTCCTATAATTAACTTAGATTTTATTTTTATTAAAGTATTACTGGTATGTTTTCATCTCAGTAAAGGATATCATGTTTGTCTTATATGTTTCCCTCACACTGTCAAAAAATTAGTATTCAATATAGTTTTTTATTATGAAGTCCTCATATTTTTAAAGAATCACAAATTGCCTTATCAGAAGAATCTTTTATCCTGAAGATGGAAGCTTTGCTGCTTTTACCCCACTCTACTGCTGCTGCTGGGTGTCAGATGCTGCTGTTTTGTGTCTGTGGGAGTGAGAAATGTAAAGGCCAGATTTATGACAACATGATGCATTGAGTCAGCCCACATGAATATCATTCGTGTCATGCTCTGTCTTCTTGTCTTGTGGCAAGTTATATTTCCAGCAAAAACATAATACTGTAATTCAGAATGTTCCCCTAGATTTTGGATGATATTAGACATCTAAAAATCTTAATAAACCTTTCAGTGAACTGTGCAGTATTTATCATTCTTAAACAGCTTATGTATCAATTTAATGACTATCAATACTGCATAAAACTTGCTTAGAATTTTATAGCTATTTTAAATTCATTAAAACATGCAAATGTCATATGTACTCTTAGACTGTTACTAAACACCCTACTCAAATGCAAATCTTATCAACTACAAAATATATGTGGCTTTTGCATCTGACAACCATTGAATATAAATGTTTGACAATCATATTTAAATTAGTTTTTGTTATTATGTACATTTAAGTTTGGCTTTGGTAGCTATTACTTGAAGCATTGAGATGAACTTTTTGTTTGATGAGTTATTTAAAACTAAGTATTTGTTATATTGAATGCTTTATTATTAACATATATCCGTACCCATTTATTCAGTTTGAATAACTTCTTGGCCCTTAGGTGTTAAAAGGCTCATGCATGTTAAATACATTGTAAGTATTTTGTATTAACTCTGTAAAATGAAACTGCTGTAGAATTAAAGTAGTAAAGGGAGTTAGAAATCAGTATTTATTAAGCATTTACTATGCCACAGTTATTGTTCCAGAAACATTACCTATGTGTCTAACTGAATTATCACATCTCTGTGAAATACAGAATCTTCTATGTTATCCACACTATAGGCGAGGAAGTCAGTGGTCTGGGAGAGTAGCTGTTTAACCCATGATTGCACCGACAACAAGTTAGCAACTGGTGCAATCGTATTTACAGCCAGGCCTGCCTGACCCTCACAACATACAGCTTTTATCACCACATTAGTCTAAAATTGCGCTCTGATAGATTATTTCATTGTTTACGTATAGGCCTTGATTGTAATATGGTATGTCTCATACACTGCATGTCCTCTTATATGAATTATTTCAGATAGTAGGTACTTATAATCATGTTTTTCTTTATTTCATTTAAGCAGTCTTCTACAAGAAAAGCCCAAAGCATGATTAAAATTTCTGCATTCACAATAAAACACGGAAAAACAGAGATCTAAATAATTAGTCCTCCAAATCTTGAACTGTGTCTGATATACTCCATTACACCGCTCTTAGGGTTTTCATCTTTCATAGTTAAAAGTAATAGCACATGAAATTAATAATTCCGAGTCATGAGATTCATGTTCTTATAAAAATATTATATTTGTATTCACCCTAGAGCTAGTATAAAGAAAAAAAGTTGGCTATATCATGCTGAAAATAACCAGAATAAATATTTAATAAATACCTCCTGGGTTGGTCAACAACAAATTTGCATGAGTTTATCCAAATGCAAAGGGACCTTGTTGATAGTGAGACACTGATTTGCAAAGACCCCAGGCAGTGTGTAGGGGTTGGAGGAATCTGGGGCTGATCATGGAAAAGATAAGACCCTCAGAGAGGCAGGATCACAGGACAGGTTTTATCAGGCGATGCTGGCATGAGAAGGGAGATCCCATACAACACAAGCTCTTCCAGAGGCTTACAGCAGTGGCTGGGGGCCACATCCAGCAGGGTAGAAGGGCACATCAACTTCCCCAGGGAGGGTCATCAGAGAGGGTCCCAGGGGTCCTGGTGTTGTCTCTCAGCAGCCTGGTGGGTGAGGCGTCTCTGGGCCAGAGGCCTTCCAGGGACCCCAGCAGCTTGGAGTGTGTGTTAGTCTCGGGCTGCCATGATCAAGTACCACAAATTGGATGCCTTAAATAACAGAAATCTATTTCTTCTTGATTCTGGAATGGAAAAGTCCCAAGATCACGATGTCAGTGGGGTTGGTTTCTCCTGAGGCCCCTCCTTGGCTTGCAAATGGCCGCCTTCTCCCTGGGTCCTCCCATGGTCTTCCCTCCGTGTGTGTCTGTGTCCATATCTTCTCTTATTAGGAGGCACCAGTCATACTGGATTAGGGCCCCTGCATGATCTCTTTTAATCTTAATTCCTCTTTAAAGAACTCATCCCCTGGTACAGTCACATTCCGAGGAACCTGGGGTTAAGATTTCAACATAGGCATTTTGGGAAGACACAACTCAGTCCTCAGCAGGATCTTACAACTCCAAGGTCTTATCTTATCAATGGGTAACAGCTGTCAGGTGAAGTTTTGCAGGGTATGCAAAGCAGGCAGGCTCTAAATGGCTACACGTCTGCTAGTCTGGGCTATTTTTAAAATAACTGGATGTGTAAAATTTGAGTTTGGTGCCAGCAGGCTTATGAGCTAAGAGCTCTCAGCCTGCAATGAAGAAATAAACAACCCAGGGGCCAGTGCACACAGGCCGTCTTTGGCTCATTTATAAAACATGGAGTTGCAGGGCACGTCCAGACTACCCTGGGCTCTACAGGGCTCATAAGCATGAACCCCAGCACTGCAGGACAGCCTCGTCTTGCTTACAGCAGCCCAACACCCTAAAGGGAATCCGTTCTCATTTTATTTTGTTTCTGTTGTTGCTCTTGATAAAATTTAGATGTCTCATCTAAGGCAAGTACATGCAGACTTGAATTTAGGTTTATCCTTACTCAATTTTGAATAACTGTATGAAGTTTTTAATAAAACCATGTATTTCTTTAAACTCATATTTCTGGACATTCTTTTAACGTCTGATCGGATATTAACTCTCCTCTGAAAGCGTTCCTGACTTTGTCAAGCAAAGACCCCACTTCACAGGTCCCTTAACATTGAACACTCTCTCCATTACGTCACGGCACCTATCAAGGTGGGCCGTAACTATTGTTTATTTACATGTGCTATTTCTCTGAATACATGAGCCACATCAGATTAGAGACTGTGGTCTCTGCATATAATTCCATTTCCTAGCAGAGCGCCTGACACATAACAGACACTCATTAAATATTTTTGAACTACTTGATGAAGAGAAGTTAGAAGCAGTTCCTAAACTCAGAGATAATAACAGCCACACTAACACTACACTGACCAGTAAATTCGTTTCCAAAGGAGTTGCTGTAAATCGTACAAGGAATGGATTATAAAATATCATTTGCCTTCTGGGTGTGGAGAGTAGTTTTGAAAGGGCCACTTCTTTTGAGAATGGAAAACTGTCATGGAAATAAAATGTAAATCGTTTCTGCTGAGGCTTAAAAGGCCAAAATTCTTGGGTGAGATTTGTAATGAATGAGTCTGGATTCATATGCTCACTCTGCTCCTGATTCAGCTTTGTTTTTGGTGTGGTTGCTTATTTTGGGGAGGAGGTGGACTTTCTCTACCTGTACAAGTTGAAAAACAGTAACAGCAGCCAGCACTAAGGTATGAGTCCTGTAATCACCAGAGTGTCTATCGTCTTTATTCTCCAGTCTTTACAATCATATTCGGAGGAAGTTAGTAATAGTAGGTTCAATTTGTGTCTTTATTAGGTACCAGGTACTGTATTTATGTCGTTGAGGTCTACTTTTTTATTTAACAGAGCTGATGTTGCTTTTATTATTTAAAAACTTAAAAAAACAAGATACAGGAATGTTGATTAGGTCAAGTGGTCTCAGTGGCTAAGTTTTGAGTTGAAATTGGCATCAGCTGTTCTGACTTCTTTAACTCAGAATGTTCCCTCTTCATTGATTCCCATGTGTTCCTGACCTGGAGAATCGTCAGGATGCTACTTAAACATGCGTATCAGGCTTTTCCTGTGGCCATTCAGATCTGCCCTCTAGAATGGTATTGTGGATTGCCTGTGTCCCCCTAAAATTCAGGTATTTTACTTCTTATCTGCAGTATAGCTATATGTTGAGAGAGGGTCTCTAAAGAAGTAATTAAAGTTAAATGAGATAATAAGAGTGGGGCCCTGATCCAAGGGGATTAATCGCCATACAAAAAGAAGCACAGACACCAGAAGAAACCTCCCCAACCCCTACTCTGCCTTGTGAGGACACAGTGAGAAGGTGGCAGTTTGCAAGCCAGGAAGAGAGCCCTCACTAGGAACTGGGTCTGTGTGAATCTTGATCTAGAACTTCAGCCTCTAGAACTGTCAAAAAAGAAAAAAAAAAGAATAAAATAACAATGTTGTTGTTTAAGCTACCTAGTTTGTGGTATTTCGTTATGGCAGTCTGAGCTAACACAAATGAGGAGACTCTTTAGCCACAATCTAGGGTTAAAGGGAGTCCCAAGTGATTCTTTTGATCATTCAGGTTTGAGAAACTTGACATCACACTTCAAATTAGTAATACCTAGGAACCACTGATCACAAAAATAAGACATACATAGGAAAATAATTTTGTGGTTGTCAGAGCAGTACGTCACAGAGAAAGAATAGCTTAAATAATATTCCCCAGCTGTACATACGAAATAATTATTTTCATCAAAATTTATGTATTTTTGCTGAACTAGGAAGTTTATGTGTATGTATGTGTGGCCTTTAAAGTCCCCCATAAAATAAAATTACCTTTCTCAATTATGAGTACAAGTGCAAAGAACTCTTCCTTTCTCTTCATTGTTTCATCTTCAAAATTTATCTTTTACATGCTCCATTTAACACAAATGTACTTAAACAATGTGTCACTTGATATGATTCTCTTTAACATAGTTTGAACATGATCATTAGTAGAATTAAAAATTTACAGGTGATATTTGAGGATTTGTCTTTAAATTAGCAGCTCTATAGTAGCTTTGATGTTTGCTATTTTGTTTTTTACTAGATTTAGTTTTGTAAAGTAGTTTTAGGTGCACAGCAAAATTAAGGGGAAGGTTAAAAAAATTTTATATGCCCCCTGTCCCCACACATTCAGGACCTCCTTTATTATCAACATTCCCCATCAGAATGGTACATTTATTACAATCAGTGAACCTACTTTGACACGTTACTATTAACCAAAGCCCATAGTTTAGAGAGCACTCTTGCTGTTGTCACGTTTATGGGTTTGGACAAAAGTTCAATGACATGTATCCATCCTTATAGTATCATGCAGATAATTTTCATTGTCTTACTTGTCTGTGCTCTACCTATTCATCCTTCTCTCCCTCAACTCCTGGCAACCCCTGGCCTTTTCACTGTTTCCCTAATTTTGCTGTTTCCAAAATATTACACAGTTGGAATCATATACTATGCAGCTTTTTCAAATTAACTACTTTCATTTGGTAATAGGTATTTAAGGTTGGAAAGAGCTGACAACTTGACAATACTGAGGGTTTTTTTTTTAAATCCATTAACATGGGATATCTCTTTGTTTAGTTATTTTTTAATTCAGAGTTTTATAGATTTCTTATAAATTTTGTATGTATTTTGTTAGATTTATATTAAGTATTTCATTTTGGAGTATGCTAAATGTAAATTATATTTTATTTTGAATTCCACTTGTTCATTGCTGATATATAAAAAAGCAAATGATTTTGTGCATTAGTATTACCTTTGTATCCTACAACCCTGCTATAATTGCTTATTAGTTCTAGGAAGGTGATTTTTTTTTCTCAATTATTTAGAATGTTACACGTAGGCAGTTGTGTCATTTCAATGTCTAGAAATAGGTAGGGAAAAACAAACTGTTTTATTTCTTCCTTCTCAATCTGTATTCCATTTATTTTCTCTGCTTGCTTTATTGCATTAGCTACAATGTCGGAAATCAGTGGTGAGAGGGGACATTTGTGCCTTGTTTCCTGCTCTTAGTGACAAAGCTTTGAGTTTTCACCATTAAGTAAAATGTTAGCTACAGGGTTTTTTGACAGATATTCTTTACCAGATTGAGAAGGTTTCCCTCTAGTTCTTGTTTACTGAGGATTTTTTAAAAATCATAACTATGTATTGGATTTTGTTAATTGCTTTTCTCTGCATGTATTGATGTGATCATGTGATTTTTTTCTTTAACCTATTGATACGATATGTTAATTAATTTTTCAGTATTGAACCAGCCTTGCATACCTGAGATGAATCCCAGTGAAACATGATATATAATTCTTTTTATACATTGTTGAATTTGTTTTGCTAATATTTTGTTGAGGATTTTTGCAACCATGTCCATGAGAAGCATTGGTCTGCAGTTTTCTTTTTTTGAAATCCCTCTGTCTGGTGTTGATGTTAGGGTAATGTGGGCATATCTTGTGAGGAAGAATGAAATGCTCTGCAAAAATGGTTCCCTTTCCCCTCCCCAAGCTGGAAGCATGAGGGTGCTCTTCTCCAGTATTCCTTGTGAGAACCTGTGAAGCTCTAGGAAGTAAAACTCACAATGTGTAGACCCATGATGATTGAGTCCTCTTGGAGTAAAACTAATGTAATGAATGGGCCCCCTGATGACTGAGATCTCTTGGGGCACACTGAGCCCCCAGCAGTTCATCAGTTACAGCTCTGCTTTCCCTACTCCTGCTCCGGAGCTTTGTGCTTGTGGGTTTCTGCTCTGGTACCATGACTTTCTGTAGTTCCCTGTATGTGTCTCCAATCTTGGGAGCAGCAAATTGTCCTGTGACCCCCACCTCTCTGAATGATCTAAGAAGAGTTGATCTTTCAGTTTGTGTAGCTTTCTCATAGGACAGAGTGGTGACTTCCAGCTTCTTACATGCTGAACAGGAAAACAGAAGACTACCTTACTATTCTTTTTAAAACAATAATCTGTATAAACCAGAAAATAGAAAGCAGCAAATTTGCAAAGAATCCTGATTTGTGTTCTCCTGTGAAGGAGAAGCCTGCATGCCCCTCCTCTGGTCACTTTCCTGTGCTGTGTATGAGGGTAGTTCACCAGATGAGGCTGAGTGCTCCCAGTAGGCGGGGTGCTCCCAGTCTTGGGAGTATGTCTGGAAATCGGCTGCCAAGTCTAATCTGAGAATTCACGCTTTCTTTGGGGACAGGTTAAAAATGGATCTGTACATGGACTGATGACTGTTGCAGGCTTGCTCTGTGGGAAACAAAATTAACAAACTCTTGGGAACTTGTTAAATTTTATGTTGGTATTCTGTTCACATCTGGAATTGAACAGGAGAGTGCTGACCGGGCTGAAGGATGGCTGAGAAAGCAAGCTGAAGAGAGGGGAGAAGAATAAAAGGGAACTACATAGGTTAAAGGACACTTTGAATCATTCCTTAGAGATTATCAAGTATATTCTCTTAACTCTTAAAATGGAAGGAAAGGAATGGGAAGGGAGAAGGAAAGGGAGAGGGAGGAAGAGAGGAAGGGAGGGAGGGAAGGAAAGGAGGGAAGGAAGGGAGGGAAGGGAAGGGAGGAGGGAGGGAGGAAGAGAGGAAGGCAGGGAGTGAAGGAAGGGAAGGAAAGGGAAATGGGAAGGAAGAGAGGAGGGAAGGAAGGGAAGTGGGAAGGAAGGGAGGAGGGAGGGAGGAAGAGAGGAAGGCAGGGAGTGAAGGAAGGGAAGGAAAGGGAAATGGGAAGGAAGAGAGGAGGGAAGGAAGGGAAGTGGGAAGGAAGGGAGGAGGGAAGGAAGGAAAGAGGGAAGGGAAGATTCCTTTGAGTAGGGGAGAGACTCACGTTCATGAAGGTAATTATTATCTGAGGTAGAAAAGAAAGTCTCTACCTTTGTCCCTTCGTTAATAAAAGGTATGTTTGCAACAAAGTATTCGCTTTTGTTTTTTAGTTATTATGCTTTTTAATTGACTATAAAAAATGTAAGAATACCTGTATGGCTAACCTGGGAAATGTTTAGTTGTAGTGTGTATTAGTCTGTTCTCATGCTGCTGATAAAGACATAACCAAGACTTGGTAATTTATAAAGAAAAGAGGTTTAATTGATTCACAGTTCCACATGGCTGGAGAGGCCTCACTATCATGGCGGAAGGTGAATGAGGAGCAAAGTCACGTCTTACATGGCAGCAGGCAAAGAGACATGTGCAGGAGAACTCCCCTTTATAAAACCATCAGATCTCTTTAGACGTATTCACTATCAAGAGAATAGCATGAGAAAGACCCACCGCCATGATTCAGTTATCTCCCACCAGGTCCCTTGCAGAACATGTGGGAATTATGGGAGCTACAGTTCACCATGAGATTTGGGTGGGGACACAGTGATATCATACTGATTTAAGGCTTTCATATACCTCTATCAGGTAATCCACATAAACACCCTGTCATGGCAACAGAAGCTGGTTTCTTGTCCTACTAAGCACCAGCTGTGAATCTTGGAGCAATTTAATATCCCAATGCTTCAGTTTCTGTATCTGTCATGGGGGTGATAATGATAATATGATATTTAGTGTGTGACAACTAAGTAAATTGTCAGATGTAAAGAACTTAGAATGAGGCTTAATAAGTGTCAAAAGTGTCTATTATTAGCATGACTATGATTATTATTATGGACTTAGCACAGTTCCTCCTCACAAAGAACTTGACAATAACGGTCTACAGGGTGACTTGGCTGGGGTGTGTCTGCTTTTGCTCTGCAGGACTAGCTTTCCTGACTAGCATCCTTTCCATTTCCATGTGATTTCCTCTCTGTTACAGGAGGTAGCAGATGTAGGCAGTGTCTAGTAAGAATCTTGCGGCTTAGGTTTGCTGCTGTTGCTGGAACACTGTATGTCTCCTATCACTTTAATTCTCCCTGAAAGGTCTGTTGTTTATTTAACTTCATTTATCATTCCCCGTATTTTCTCTTTTTCCTCTGCCTTATTCTTCACTCTCCTCTCCTATCTTTGCACTCACACTTCTGGAATTCCTGCTTCACCTGTTGTCTTTTCTCACCCTGGTAGCACAGACTTCGCATCCATGTCCCAGTCACAGGAAAGCTCAGGCTGCCCTCACACTGGACCTGTCCTGTGGGATTTATGCCCCCTGTGCACCATCCTATTTAGGCATTTTCCTCAAGGCAGAAATGCTACTAAAAGCTTCCAGAAAGCTTACATTCCAAGAAAAAAATCCCACTAAAATTTAATATTTTTAAATAGTAGACATATTATGACTGCTGTTTTGACATTCCACTGAAATAATTTATGAGTGTTTTACATCTTTATGTTTCAATACATCTGATTCCCCTTTGAAGCAGCTAAAAATGGTTCCAGACCCACTACCAGCTGCCTTGTTATCAAGCATTATTTTTTCAGAGGGTGGGGGTTGGCAGGGAGGAAACATCTTCCAATCTGCTGACTCATTTACTTATAAAAGAAAATATGGCATATTGTGAGTCTCTTTGATCTCTTTAATATGCAGGAAACTCCATCATGCAAATTTATAAGGTTTGGATGATTTTGTTAGAAAAGAAAATACCACTAAATTAAATTCTGGAATAAAATTCTTGTTTCACTGGTATCTAAGTGGGTTGACTTTGAAGCATGGCAAAGATTATGTGTAAAATTCAATACCAAAATTGTTAACAGTGATATTTGAACTAACTGGAAGTCCCATCCTATACAATCTTGTAGCTTTCTTGAAGGAAAAACATACCCTCTTTATCTTTATATCACTCCAGTGCATCTTGCAAAGTGAGACACACAGCTGATGAAAAATAAATGTTTGTTAAATGAACTGAGTATAGGCGGTATCAGGCGGATGCTTAAAATGACACCTCCTTAGAATTGAAAAAAAAAAATTGTTATCTTTTCCCTTGCCTCCTACATCTGCAATTTCACTGTTTTTGTTTTTTGTGCGTTTTTTTGTTTTGTTTTGTTTTTTTTTGTTTTGTTTTTTGTTTTTTTCTAGATAGCTCAGAATCTCCAGATGCCCACTTCACAGGGACAATTTTAATTTCTCTCCCGTGACTGAGAAAGGTTCAGTTTTGTCTGTGTTCGTAGGATTCTCACACTTGTCTCTACTATGCGGGTGCCCTCCTGTTGATACTATTTTCACTGCCTATTCACAAAATTCCAAATATCTTTCACATTCATTTCAAAGATGTTAAACTGAAACTGACCAGTGTCTAATTTTTCCTTCAGCTCCAGATAAACCTTTTGGTCATACAAGCAGATATTCTTGTATAAAAATTCTGTTTCATTACGATTCTTATTGACAATCATCAAGATGTCTTTCGATAAACTGATCTACCTCTTAGCTTGAAAATGTCATTTTCTCTTCAGCCTGGTGAATATTTATTTATCTTCCATTGCCTTGCTCAAATATCTCTAACTTCATCAAACTTTCTTATTTGTCACAATTGGAAATAGATGTTTCCACCAATGGCCCATTATATAAGCCACTATGATAATACATATGTCCATGCATAGGAATTGAATACTTCTATGTCATTTTAACCCCCAAAAATCATAAGCCTCTAGAGGGTTAGACTCTTGTATTTTACTTATTTGTAATCAATAGCCAGAGATAAGGACAGCCTGGCACCCATAAAACCCTGGATAACGTGAGCAGAAAAAATATTTGGAGTCTGTGCTATATATAGCACCAACATTATCTGATGGGAGAATCTCGTAAACAGATTAGGGCGGCGTTAATTAAACAGTTATTCTTTTACAAGGTAAGTGCTGAGCTAGAATTTAAAGAAAATAGTTTTTAGAGAAAATAAGTAATATACTGAGCTAACTTTTGCATGGGTATCTACTATCTAGGTTTTTTATTGTGTCTTATTAACAAACAGATGGCAATAATTGTTTTCTGTAAACTTTCAGAAATAGGGAAGAATGTAGAAGTTTAATCTTATGAAATATATCAAAGTGTAGGATAATAAACATGAATCAAGGTAATCAATAAGCATTACTAAGTATGTGTTTATTTCCTTTTGAAAAGGCAAGGCATTTTGAAAATATCCTAGAAAAGCATTCTTAGAAATTCCTTCACTGATTCAATTTTGTTTATGAAAAAAATGTATTCAATCACTTTTCTCCTTATATTTTAAAGACAGAAAAAATCTACATAAATGACAGAAGTTAAATGCTCCCTAATTATTTATGTTATAAACTTATCAATCATACAAATACAAGACATGAATTTCTATCCTAATTTAAAAGATGTAGAGTTATTCTGTAAATTAGAGGTGGCTCTTTTGGGAAAATTAAAGCATTTGTGCTTCTTTAACCATATATAAGCTGATGAAACAATACACTTTGAAGGAAAGAGAAGCTGACTGTTTATTCGGAGGAGGTTAAGCTCTGTGAAAAACTGACCCGAATGATAGGGTCTTATGTAATAAAAGATTGTTGGTTGCTCATGTGAAAGTCTTGGATAGTGTTTAGAATGGTGGTGATTTCCTCTCCGTGTAATATTTAGAGACCCAGGTCCCTTCCACCGGGTCCTCCCACCCGCAACCTCCAACTCCTGCCATTCACTGTTGTTTCTGAATGAAGAGGGGCTGCAGATCCCTTTTTAGCACAGGGGAGGGGAGTGGGAAGTTTGCTGGGCTGGACCTGAAGTGTGGCGTTCATCACTTTCACTCTCCCCCTTTGCACTAGACTTGGGCTCACGGAAAAGGAGTCTGGGTGCTATGGTCTAACCCACCGTGGGTTTCAGTGGGTAGCTGGTACTCTTCCCAAGCTTCCTTTTTCCTCACCGAAGCATGAATCCGCTATGTTCCTGGAACATATTGGTGAGGTGCTCCATAGCTGTAATTTCTATTAGATTGTTGTAAAAGTCATTGTCATCTTTTTCCATTATTTTCAATAGCAAAAACTGCAACTACTTTTGCACCAATCTAATAATACAGCAGTAACTGGGCTGTTGGCAACTCCTAGAAAGACTGTGGTGGTGATTAATTTGGGTTATTCGAATGGCTTTTGATTGCTTTACATGTTGGATGTTCAAAAATATGTTTGGGATGGAGTTTGAGACTAGCCTGGGCAACAGGTTGAAACCCCATCTCCACTAAAATACAAAAATTAGCCGGGCCTGGTGACATGTGCCTGTAATCCCAGTTACTTAGGAGGCTGAGGCATGAGAATTGCTTGAACCCAGGAGGCGGAGGTTAGTGAGCTGAGATCGCGCCACTACACTCTATCCTGGGTGAGAGAGTGAGACTCTGTCTAAAAAAAATACAAAAAAACTAGCCGGGCGCGGTGGCGGTGTCTGCAGTCCCGGCTACTCGGGAGGCGGAGGCAGGAGAATGGCGGGAACCCGCGAGGCGGAGCTCGCAGTGAGCCGAGATCGCGCCACTCACTCCAGCCTGAGCAACAGAGCGAGACTCCGTCTCAAAAAAAATAAAATAAAAAATAAAATAAATAAATAAATAAATAAA
>NW_016809675.1:778987-792450 GCF_001698545.2 Rhinopithecus bieti
ATATTAAGATTCTGAGGAATCAGAAAAATTAAGTGATTAAGCAGTTTATAATAGCAAATCAATTCTGAAACAAAATACCAATCATTACTGTTTAAATCCAGATGTTTTCTTTCAAAAGTTTTATTGTTTTAATATCTTAATTTATCATCTTAGAAATTTATTTACAGAATTAGGATCGATGATCCCTGAGTAAAATTGTTTACTTATTTTCAGTTTTCTGTTTCTCTTTTACCTCATTGGTGATTTATCTCTTTTCTAAAGAACACATTTATCATTATTATTTTTTTGTAAAGTAAAGAAAAGCTTTCTCTGCAAATCAAGACCTCTAACTGGATTATTTAAATCTAGAGGAAACAGTGCACGGTAAAGTCATCAGGTTTTTATCATTGTGGGATTTGGTTTTGGTTTTGTTTTTGCAATTGTGTTTATTTTGGTGTTGGTAGGAGTGTAAATTACTTCAACCACTGACAGACTGGATAGAGAAAATATGTCACATATTTATCATGGAATACTATGCAGTCTTAAAAAAGAATGAGTTCATGTCCTTTGCAGGGACATGGATGAAGCTGGAAACCATCCTTCTCAGCAAACTAACACAGGAACAGAAAACCAAACAGCACATGTTCTGACTCATAAGTGGGAACTGAACAATGAGAACATATGGATACAGGGAGGGGAACATGACACACCGGGGTCTGTCAGGAGGTGGGGGCCAAGGGGAGGGAGAGCATTAGGACAAATACCTAATACATGTGGGGCTTAAAACCTAGATGATGGGTTGATAGGTACAGCAAACCATCATGACACATGTACACTTATGTAACAAACCTGCATGTTCTGCACCTGTATTCCAGAACTTAAATAAAGAACACTTACCATGAGATCTACTTTCTTAACAAACTTGTAAGTGCACAACCCAGTATTGTTAGCTATACGCACAACGTTGTTCATCGAATCTCCAGAACATACTCATCAGATATAAACCAAACCACGTACCCCTTAAATATTAGTTCTTCATTTTCCTTTCTTCCCTGCCCCTGGCAACCTCCATTCTATTCTCTGCTTCTGTGCGTTGTAGATTCCTCGTGGAAATGGAATCCTACAGTATTTGACTTTTTGTAACTGACTTGGTTCACGTAACATAATGTCCTTCGGGTTCATCCATATTGTTGCTATGGCAGGGTCTTCTCTTTTAAGAGTGAATAATATTCCTCCAGTGAGTATATATACACCACATTTTCTTTATCCATCAATCAATGGACATAGTAGGTTGTTTCTGTATCTCCACTATTGTGAATAACACAGCAATGAACGTGAGAACACAGGTACCTCTTGGACATCCTGATTCTACCTCCCCTTTATTTTTTGGATATGCAAGTAGTATTGCTGGATTATATGATGATTCCATTAGTACTTCTTTTCAGTACCTGCTATGCCATTGTCTATGGCAGCTACAGGCCTCAGTTCAATTTTGAAGCAGAATCAGGTAGGAGAGGAAAATCTCTTGTTTACCGGTGATTCTATCAAGAATATTCTCTTAGAAAAGTGCCTGTTAAAAGCCACATGTAGGTGATGACAATAATTCACATTGTCACACTACTTTATAGTTCCCAAGACAGAGGACAGACCAGCTTCCTGAATCTTGCCATTTCTGTCCCCTAATTTCCAGCTCTCACTTGTTCATTAGACAAGTCCAGCTTAATGCATCATGCCAAGTTAGCATAAAATAATGTGTTGGTGCCTTGGTTGCAGTGATGACTGTTACTCAAGCTGGCTGGGTCAATGCAGTTATTTTTATTTTTATATGTTTATCATATACTAATCCATTTGACAAAATCATTTATTGGATTTAATAGTGCCTCAGGTGTGATTGCTTGGATTTTCTAAGAATATGATAATATGTATAGGTAAATATCTTTTTCTCTTTCCAAATTTATTTGGAAATATATTGGGAATATAAATGTATTTTCTCAACTTATTTTATTAGCTGATACCTCCAAAACAGTTAAGCAAAAGTTGAGTATGATGGCAGGCATAAAGCAATGTTAAACAGTAGTCACTCAATAGTTATTGAATGAGTGATAGCAAATACTTCAACACCTTCTCATTATAAATGTCTAGCAGGCTGCCATTGCAAAGTGCAATGATCATAGATACTACAGACTTACAGAACAAGAGGAATTACCTGGCTGAGGGATGATAAGAGAGAGTATATATTAAAAGGACACTTCACGTAAAAAAAAGCATATCCATTATACATAGTTTTCTAAGTTTCAAATTCACAGTTATTGTTCATTTATGCATCTTTACAGAACTCCAGTTCTTTATTTAAGTAAAAGGTATTTTCATAAAAGTTTCAATTATGATAGCCTTTTTTTATTTCCTGTGCCAGAAAATATTGATTTTGGGGTTATTTAATCTCTTCTACCATTTAGAGACAGAGATGCCAGACAGATATATAATTTAAAAGATGCCAGAAGGAATTGGTTGATCTGTTTTCAATCAATCTTTTCTTTCAAAACAAAACTGGATACCTACTATGGGCAGCACACCGTGATACACACTGGGGGTTTACTGGTGAGTCCAACAGATGAGCCACAATCTTGTGGAATGTGCTGTCTACAACCGTCATACAGAAATAAAAGCAAAGATCTGCTGTTAATATAATCATGAGGCTGAAATTAGTCAAAGAGAAGAGAAAACTAAATGAGAAATGCTATAGTTAAAAATTAATACAAGTAAATACAAGATTTCAGGATATATAGAATCCTTTTTTAAAATGAGGCATGGCAGTGGTTAACCAAATTGTCTGAAATCACAATGTAGAGCACTTACTGGGTTTAATGTGTGTTTGTATGGAATGATGTGGTCATGGCCCTCAGAATTTAGTAATGACTATTTTTGGAGAAATATTACTATTTATTCAGCTGTCATCACTGACAAAGGGTGAGAATTTGTTCTCTCTTTTTTGTTTTGAGCAATTATTATATGCCAGAGACTGCAGTAGGGACTTTATATAATTGCCATTGTATCTACACATTTGTCCTCGTATTATTGCAAAGACTGAGCCTCGGAGAATCTAAAATGACATGCGAATGCAAGAATCTGAACCCAGAACTTTCTAGTTCTACGTTCTGCTCATTCTACTGCAATAGTAAAAAATGTTTCTGTTCATAAGAATGATGAAATTATTTTTATCACATATAACCTATAATTAGAAATTTAGAGACTGGTAGGCTTGTAGGTTTGTAGGTAACATGTTTAGAAATTTCTAACTTGTTTATGAACATAATTTTTATTATTAATTTCAGACTGCAAGGGTTAGAGCCTGAGTCTTGCATGCCCATTACTAAAATGCCTTTCAGTTACACCTCTAAATACAGTTATCTCCCTTATTCTAGGGGGGTATGTTCCAAAACCCCCAGTAGATGTCTGATACCTTTGACAGCACCAAAACCCGCGTATACCGTGTTTTTTCCTATACATACATATCTCTGATAAAGCTGAATTTACAAATAAGGCCCACTATACTTGCATGTTATAAAGTCAAATAAGGACACGTTGAACACAAATGCTGCAATACCGCAACCATCAGTCTGAAAAGCCACAGGGCTACTAAGTGACTAATGTAGACAGTATGAATTCACTGGACAAAGGAATGATTCATGTCCTGGCTGGGTTGGAGTGGGATGGCACTAGTCAGAACAGCCAGCAATTTAAAACTTATACATTATTTATTTCTGAATTTTTTCACTTAATGTTTTCAGACCTCAGTGGACCACAGTTGGTCTCAGGTAACTGAAACCACAAAAAGTGAAACTGCAAATGAGGATAATACATGAAACATTTAAGAGAGTTTATGTTCACATGAGAAGTATTCATGAAATATCCAACTCGGCTTCTTCAAAGTCTTCCCTTTGCTCTCTGTTCTATTGCCTAAAGTAATTGTTTAAATGATGCCTAATAAAAATAAAAAGAATACTTTAAATGAGATGATGACCTTTAATCTTAGATTAAGAAAAAAACAATCATTCATATTTTTAAGCATTCTGTTTGGGGATCACAATATGAATAAATTATCTAGCAGTAATTCTATCTCTGGCACAGCGATATTATAGAGGGTATGAATATATGTGTATATATACACATACATAGATATGCTTACACATATTCATATATACATATATGTGAGATATCATTATGTATAATGATATTCCTTTTCTTCATGGTTCTCCCTTTTTATTTTGTTATTGTTATATCTTTTTTGGCCCACTGCCTCAGATGTCATAACCCAAAGCATTTGCTCCCAAACAAATAGTAATAACTTCCATCTGGACATCGTCAACATCTTTGTGCATATAAATCAAAGGACTAAACGCAAGGGTGATGTTCCTCAAGTTGTAAAAGATCACTGGTTATAGAAACACCTTTGTTTACTGTAGAGAACATGGAATAAGGTTATTCCACAGACAGATTAATAGAAATCCTCCAGGCAATAGACCCCTACCCATATTTTCAGCAAATCAACATGCCTCATTTTTAGAAACCTGTTTAAAATTGCAAAACATAACACACATTCAGAAATTGGCCAAAAGTAAAAGTTACAGCTCAATTCTTCATCCCAAGAGGAAAACCTGCACTACTCCCACAGTGTCCAGAGATAGAACATTTACTAACACCTCTCACTTTCCTCCCTCTCTCCCACTCACAAACAACCAGTTCCCTGAATGTCATTAGAACAGCTATCCTGTTCTTCTTTTTAGTAACAATCTATGGCATCCAAGATTACATTAATAAACTCTATAGATTCCTTCATCTTAAATGTTTAAATTCACACAAAAGGAATCATACTTTGTGTTCTCTTGTGTCTGGTGTTTGGTTCAACAGTTTGTTTACACGATCTGTGGAAGTTTCTGTCTACAGTGATAGTTCATTATTTCTTCTGGCTCTGATATATGAACACATTTGTATGAATCTATTATTATATATTTAGCGATTCTACTGTGTGGTGGTCACAGAATATTCCTGGTAACCTATGCACAACAATTTGCATAATTGATACTCACTGAAGATCCATTTCTATGATCTCTCTTACATGATGTTTATATTCACTAAGCCAGCGTCACCCTGGAGTTCCATCCTCTTCAGAGACATTGGATTCTCCCAGCCTCTTTATACCTTTTCACCTCCTACGACTTCTCCCCCCTTCTTTCTCTCCTGTGGATGTCCTCTGGGATTTAGTCCATGGATATCTGCTTTTCCTCTTTCCATGCATACTACCCTAGATAATTTATTCTCACATCTCAGCAATCACATCTATGGCAATGAAGAAAATACTAACCATTACTTTCCCCTTGATATTTTCCATGTACCTGCTTAACACATGCATTTACTTTAAAGATCTCAGTATAGAACTTGTATGTAAATTTACTTTCCTTCCTTCCCTCTCTTCACCTTTACCAACTTTCCAATTTTTCTAATATTCTTGTCAATGCCCATATCAACTTGACTTTAATTTCAAATGCATTTGTTAAAATTGTAAAATCTGATATTTATAACATACCTACTGGCAGCGGCGATAAATATAATGAAGTAATAATGTATTCCACTGCCGACCTTTTACAGAATTAATATTTTTGTTTATCTGCCTTGTTTAAACTAGTTGATAAAGTAACTCCTTGAAAGTCTTGCTGGTTCTTGCAGTTTACCCAGCAGAACCTTCAGGATCACTCTTCGTGGAGCAGTTTCATCTGTCAGATGTGTACAGGCCTCAACAAAGCAATGAGAACCTGACCCCTCTCTGCAGACTTGCCTGCTTGTATTTTACCAGGTGGAGCTCACACTTCCCCATATGGGCATCTCCCTGGTTCTTAATCCCAGGCCTTTTTCATGATGTCTTTTACCTGGGCTGCCTTCTTCCTTCCTTGTGCTTATCCAGAATCCCAGGATTTATTTAAGACTCACCTTCTTTGTGTAGAGTCTTTCTGAGGCTCCTTAATTTTCTGCCTTGCTTTCCTTTAATGGCATCTTCCTGTTGGTTTTGTTTCTTTATCTTGGTTTAAATCCCTAAACAGAAATGACTGCATTTTAAAATTCCACTTCTGTGTCCTTCAGCACTTTCATCAGTGCCGTATTCTTAGTAGATCTGTACTAGATATTTCTATGCCTGAGGAATTCATTAGAAAATGTTTCAATTACTCTTTAAAAAAATTCTAAGGAATTTAGCTTTACCGTTTGTACAGAACCACTAGCCATGTTCACGTAATGTTGAGCCCTCTGATCTAAATCATTTTCATCTTCATAGCTATTATTTTGGCTTCTGGGGTTGTATTAAGCATAGAAACCAAAGGCAATTAGCCTTAGCTGCAAAGTCTCCAGGGTGAATCTCTGTAATAACTCTGTTAGCTTGGCCAGTATCCTCTTCTATGAAATTAAGATCGACTACTTTTAGAGATTAGATTTGATGCATTCAGAGGACTTAGCTAACTGTCTGGAACCATACAGTAGGTAGTCGATAAACATGAGCTCTCTCTTTACACATGAAATTAGAAAGAAGCAACTTTATTTTACCTTGACAACACTTTGTATTTTGAACGAACGATTTTATACTTGAATCATCTTTCTCCAAGTTTCAATAAGAGTCTGGACATTTTCTCTTATCCCTCTCTAAAATTCCATTTAATTAAGTGATTTACATTAATTTTAAAATTTAAAATTTGAACTAAAATTCATTTTAAAAAAATTAAGTAAATACCTGTTAAGCATGCATTAATATGAACTGATTTAGAAATATATACACAAATATGCACGTGCTATATAAAATTATATAAATACATAATAAATAGGTTAATGTGTGTATGTCTAAATATTTAAATAAAGTAGAAATCAATCTTACTCACAAATAACCTTGGAAAAGAAGTAGTTTGTACTTTCATGGAAGCTGAGCAAGAGTTGAGTCTGCAAACGATCATTGAGCAACCCCATCTGCTAGGCATCAGGTTAGCATCAACAGTAGAACGATAACTGTATGTCCCTCCCCAATTGGCTTACTGTAGTTCCACAGAGGACAAAGAGGATTATTTCCATGTTTGAGAACTAAAATAGAGGTATAATCAGGGTGTCTCGCAAACATGGAGGACACTTCCAGCAGATGACAATGAAGCCTGGGCCTGCGGGACATTTACTGCACTTGTCATTTTACATGCAGACCTGGCTTCTATTGTTTCTTTAACAAACCTCACGGGCTGTTGCAGGTCTGTGTGCGTGAGGTTCTTGAGGGCACCATGCATTCAAATGCCAACAGGATGCCTGCATATTTCTAAGACTGCACCAAAGAGAAAGAAATTATTTTTCTACCAGTGAATTTGGAGAGCTGTGCTTGCTACCAATCTTTCTGCCACGCTTCAGACCTTACACATATTTCTTGCAGAATTGTTTCGAGGAGTTTTGTGCTGAAAGGAGTTGTGTATTTTTAGCTTGCACACTCTTTATGCTCTGCCTTCCGCTTAATTGGAGTATGGTAATTTCCTCACTGGGGCACAAGTTCCCATTCTCATCTGTCTTTACTTAAATGCCTGCCTTTCCCTAAATGGCAGCATCCACCATGTCTTCTCCACTCATCCGTCTTTCCTCCCCGCTCCTCAGTGGAGCTACTATATACAGAACAAGCTGGTTTTGGGAAAGGAGACTAAAGAGAGATGACAGGTTATAACTCTGTGAAACATAATTGGACCTGAAAAGGTTATGCATAAATTGAAAAGCAGTTAATATTCCCCCCCAAAATATAAGCATCCACAGCATTTATTAAGAACATTAAGAACTTTTTTTAAGCGCTAAGCCAGTGGCTATATAAATAGATTTACTTTGTCAAGTGAGATATAATATTTTCAAAATACCTTGCTTTGGGTTGCAAAGAAGTAATGATATTCAACATCATGAGGAAGATGAGTTGAGAGGAAGTGAGCGTCCAGGAGTAGCACAGTCTGGAGGCCAAGGAAAGGAAAAAGACCATATGCTCTGGAATATTCTGCTAAAAGAAATACCAAAAAAACTGAGTCAGGGGCTACAGACAAGCTGTCTGGGATGTCATTGCTGCTGAAATGTTGATGGCATCTGTCTAACAGTACTCACAGAGGCAGGAGAAAGAAAGAGAGAGGAAATGGGTATTTCCATTTTTTTTTAAGTGTTTCTTTTCAAGCCTTATTGTCTCCCTTTCCTTTTGTACCTTTGTAAGCTATTAGTTTGCTTCCTCCAACCTCTGTGCCTGTGCTCTTTGATTCACAAAACAAGCATGAAATGGTCTGGAAAGCCTGGGAAAGATCTGTCCTGATACTGTAAACCTTCCGTGAACTCATTTCTCTAAACCTTGATTACCCATCAAAAGTCCATGTCTCCGGATGTCTCAGCTCTAAGGGAATGCTTTCAAAATGACTCCCAGCTTTGTTCCAAGCAAGTAGCTTCTTACTCATTATCAGCTGATGACTGAATGCAAGTGGTGTGTCTGCTTTGTCAGGGTGGCAGGATAAAGGGAGGGGGAGACCAAAAGGAGCTATGAGACAGGGAGAGGAGGAATAACCCAGGAATAACAATAAGAAGAGAGCCACACGGAGCAGAGAGAAGGCAGAGAGAAGGCAGGGAGGCGAAGCTCAAAACAGCGGTCTTCCAGTTGTGTTAACATACTCCCTGGTGTATTACAAGTTCCACAAAGCGAGATTCCACATTCTTTTGGCTTGCCTTCCATAGAATGTCCAGGTTTTTATGTTTTCTTTCTGAGATGGCACATGAATCTCATCAGCTCTCCCTAACCCCCCGTCTGGATGGACTCCTGTGCTGCTGATCACTGACAAGTCTGAGCAGAACCTAAGGAGCATGCCTTTTCATCCTGAACCATTGCTCACACTTCAATCCACCTCATCCCAGCCCCGTACTGCTGTTGTGCTCAGAGAGCAAAACTAAGTTTTTTTTTTTTTTTTTTTTTTTTTTTTTGAGACGGAGTCTCGCTCATGTCCGGCCCAAGGCTGGAGTGCATGGCCCGGATTCTCTAGCTCACTGCAAGGCTCGCGCCTCGCCGGTTTAGCGCATTCTCCTGCCTCAGCCTCCGAGTAGCTGGGACCTACAGGCGCCCGAATACCTCGCTGGCTAGTTTTTTGTAATTTTTAGTAGAGACGGGGTTTGCACCTGTTAGAGCAGTGATGGTCTGCGATGCTCCTGACTTCGTGATCCGCCCGTCTCGCCCCAACAGTGCTGGATTACAGGCTTGAGGCCACCGCGCCGGCGCGATTGTTTTTTTTTTTTTTTTTTTTTTTTTGCAAAAAAAAAAATGAGCGGCATGAACATGGAATTTAAATTTTTTCTTCATAGTATGGCTTCAAAGGAATTGCAAGTCAACAAAACTAGGCATTGTTACTTTTTCTCTAACTTAGCTCATGTATGCCAAAATTTGATTGGCATCATTTAAGTGGAACAAAAAAAAGTGCCAATTAAGACCATGTTAAGTATCTCTGTAGGAATTATATGGATCTCAGTTGCTGAAGGCCAGACTATTTGAACTTTGGAATACTTAGAACTTTGGTTCTTGTCATTTGCCACATAGAATTTTTCTGCACCTGGGGTTAGGAGGGTGAGATGGAGCAGAAAAACAGAAAAATTAAATGAAATCCACTTACATTAATAATTCTAATATTTATTTATAAAGAGGATATGACAAATGTTAGCTAGAATGGGCTTTTAAGAAAATATATTTGAATGTCAAAATATTTAGTGGAAATCTAACCAAGTCAGCAATATCGACACCTCTCCTATAAGGAGGGAAGCTAACCTTTCTTGGGCCAGTTAACTTGCTAGTATTTTACTTACATTTTTATCTCATCTATTCCTCCACAAGGTCTGCATCATACATTTTAATATTTGCACCCTAAAAGACAATTCTTTTTTTCCAAGATGGAGTCTTGCTCTGTCACCCAGGCTAGAATGCAGTGGTGCGATATTGGCTCACTGCAACTTCTGCCTTCTGGGTTCAAGCAATTCTCCTACTTCAGCCTCCCAAGTAGCTGGGATTACAGGTGCACGCCACCATGCTTAGCTAATTTTTTGTATTTTTAGTAGAGATGGGGTTTCACCATGTTGGCCAGGCTGGTCTCAAACTCTTGACCTCGTGATCTACCTGCCTTGGCCTCCCAAAGTGCTGGGATTACAGGCATGAGCTACCGTGCCCAGCTGAGAAATCATTTTGTATTAGTCATATTTTTATGACATCAGTATATAGTTTTCAAGTAGTTTCCCATTATTAATCCTTTTATAAAAATCCCAGGAATTCTGATGAAATTTTGGGTAATGCTAAGTATAATGGAAGTCCCAGTTCCTACCTCACATGTTTATAATAACGCTGCCTCTTGTCCACGTGTTTTAGAAGCAGGGTGAATAGCGAATCTGATTTCTTTCATTGTCTACCTGTCCCTAATGCTTTTCTGCCACATTGTATATGATCTCGTTTATTTTATTTGTTTTCTCTCTCTTTAGCACCTCTTTATTTTCTCCACTTTTTTTTTCTGCTGCCTTTTAATTATGTATATCGCTGCATATTTTTGTTCTTCTTTCAATTTGTCCTAACAATGAGAATTTTAAGCTTTTGTTTCCATGTTTCGGGTAGAATTGCTACCTATCCTGACTCTATTTTCTAAATTTATTATTTTTCCTAATCTATTTCCCACAAAATTATAAAAAGATGTAATCATGATAGAGAATAGGTAATCAACAAGACAATTTATGCAGCCATTTTTGCATATTTAACCCAACTGATTGGAATTCAAAGGCTTTGTTTTGTATAGCAGGAATGGTGATGAAGATGCCAAGTAACATAAATGTGGATAAAGTGAACTCTCTTTTATAACCCATATTTTAATGTAATTTGTGATGTTTTATTGACTTGCATTATTTTTAAACCATAGCCCAGATAAATATCCAATAATGTTTATTAGATAGAAGCAATTTATTTTTGTAAAATAAATGTAAAACTTGGATAGAATTGTCTTCACATGAAAGCATAATAATGCTTTAAAGTAATATATGCTATAAACTAATTGTAGGGAAACTGACTTGTGAATATTAAAATATAAAAACTATTCATATTTCACTTTAGTAAGTCTCAAATGTCATTGAGCAATTTATCATGGTCATGAAAATAACTACTAACTTACATGGTTTGTCTATGAAAGTTATAAGAATCAAATAAATGACATTCTTCCTTTATATTTGTTCCATTTACATGGAAATCTGTATCTGGTAAGGAAGATAGAGCTGGTTTCTTAACGTTTATGTGGCTGGCAGAACTACTGGTTTTTGAAACAACGATATTGTACCCCAGTTTTCTCTACTCTAACTCTCCATTTTTCTAAACCTCCCTTCGGAAGCCTCGTTTTGTCCACTAGATAGGATGGGATCCAGGAACAGCGCTCATGTTCCTTCCCGCAGGGCCTCTGAGGTCTTCTCCTATATCTGTGTGTACGTGCTTAAGGCACTTGAAGTCAATCAGTAGAACCAAGTTGACCTTTTTAACCAAATTTTAAAATTCAAGTCAGTTGTTAGTGTCTATCATTTTAATTTCTTGGTCATTGCTTCTTTATATGAGATCAGTCACGGCTGTAACTGAATGAAAACTGTGTCCTACTGTGAACGATGCCCTCTAGTGGCTCCTCCTCAGCTCAGTAAATACTATACTATTCTTAGTTAATCCTATTTAAATTATTTTTAAATGTTTAATCATTAGGTTTTTGTTTTGTGTTTTAAGACATTCTTTTGAGACCGAGTTGCACTCTGTCACTCAATCTGGAGAACAGTGGCACGCTCATCGCTCACTCCAGCATCAAATTCCTGGCCTCAAGCAATCTTCCCACCTCAGCTTTCTGAGTAGCCGGGACTACAGCTGCATGCCCCATTGCCTGGCTAATTTTTTTAAAAAATGTTTTTGTAGAGATGGGATCCCAATGGGTTACCCAGGGTGTTCTTGAACTCCTGGGCTCAAGCAAATCCTCCTGCTTCAGCCTCCCAAAGTGCTGGCATTACAGGCATGAACCACCAGTCCCGACAATCACTAGCTTTAGAATGTGTTTGTATCAGTAATAATCCATTACCAAACTAACAACCATCATTTAGCATCATTTAGGTGAATAGTTAAGAGTGAACATTCTCTCTCTCTCTCTCTCTCTTTCTCTCTGTCTCTCTCTCACGATTTTAAATTAGCTTTTAGGAAGAATGGCAATTATTTGTTAAGACGATTTTAAAGTATTTTACGTAACATATTTTTGTGCATCTAATGTAGGTATATAACTCTGACTGTCTTGAGTTGAAGAATACTATTGCTGCCTTTAAAAAAATCTAGTCTTATGGTACCAGACTAGGTCTTCCAGAATACAGATGGTTCAGTATGCTTTTATAAACAAATGTATTAACCTCAGTACTGAAATATTTTATATTGATCTTTTTTCTTTTGGCCTTTATTCTGACACAACCTTGATCTTCAGATTGGAGTTGGGTGTCGAGACTTAACTAGACTAAAATCAATTTTTAATAAGAATTTTCACTGCCTGTGACAGTTTCTTCCATCTAATTGATAGCACAGGCCCATGTTAAATGAAAATATATTTTCAAGCATGTTCTCTATAACAAAGTATGCATGAGGAGCAGCATCTGGAGTAAATTACTGTGTGCTCTGAATAAGGATTAAGAACTGTATGGAAAGAGATTTGTGTCTCATAGATTTGCATGGGTGGTGCCTGTGGCCATGGGCAGTTTCCACAGGTCTACATGTGATGTCTCATTCTCAAAAATCTTCTTACTTTCAGTTGTCTATGTATTTTGATTAAAAATAAATCCAAAGGCAGTACTAGTGCTTCGTGGACATAATTAAACCAAAATATTTAATCCCTTTACTGAAAATGATTATATTGTTTTCACTTCTAAAAACTGAAGCCAATCATGTGAGAAATTACTATAAGATGGTCAATATTATAATTATCAGATGTGATTAAAAAGAAATCAACTTTATATATACCGAGGAATCTAAGCTCATTTTTACTTGTGATGTAAAATATAATTTGAGTTCACCTTCTGCCTCTTCCAGAATGTCATATATTTGGCATCCTACAGACTGCCTTCTTTCACTTAGTGATATGCATTTAAATTTTTGCCATGGATTCCTTGAGGCCAGGAGTTCCAGACCAGCCTGGGCAACACAACAAGGTCCCATATAGACAAAACACTAAAACGTGAGCTGAGCATGCTGACATGTGCCTGTAGTACCAGCTGCTCAGGAGGCTGAGGTGGGCAGACCCCTTGAAGTCAGAGGCTTCAGTGAGCTATGATCGCACTACTGTGCTCTAGCCTGGATAATAGAGTAAGACCCTGTATCTAAAAAAGAATAATAAATAAAATATATTTTCTTCATGTCTTTTGTGTCTTGACAGGTC
>NW_016809675.1:796193-803923 GCF_001698545.2 Rhinopithecus bieti
TTTTGAGACAGAGTCTTGCTCTGTCGCCCAGGATGGAGTGCAGTGGCGGGATCTCAGCTCACTACAAGCTCTGCCTCCCGGGTTCATGCCATTCTCTTGCCTCAGCCTCCGGAGTAGCTGGGACTACAGGCGCCCCCTACCTCGCCCGGCTAGTTTTTTGTATTTTTTAGTAGAGACGGGGTTTCACCGTGTTAGCCAGGATGGTCTCGATCTCCCGACCTCATGATCCGCCCGTCTCGGCCTCCCAAAGTGCTGGGATTACAGGCTTGAGCCACCGCGCCCGGCCGCTATAAATATTTTGTAAAGATTTTGTGTGAACATAAGTTTTCAACTCATTTACATAAAGACCAAAGAGGACAGTTGTTGGATCATATATTTAGCTTTGTAAGAAACTGCCACATGTCTGCCAGTGTGGCCGTACCATTTTGCATTCCCACCAGCAATGAGTGAGCTTTCCTATTGCTCCACAACCCCAACAGAATTTGGTTGTGTTGATGTTCTGGATTTTGGCGATTCTTCAGTGGCGTGTAGTGGTGTCTCACTTTCTAAGGACATGATGTTGAGCATCTTTTCAAATGCTTATTTACTCTCTTTGTATCTTTTTTGATGAGGTGTCTGTTTAGACCTTTTGCCCACTTTTTGTTAAACATTGAAAAATCACTTTCCAGGAGAGAGACTATGAAACGTGAGAGCAAGGAGGTGAAGTTACCAAAATGATACACCAACTCAAGTCCATAGCTATTTAACATATCCTTTCACAGGCAGTTTTGCTGAGCTTATCACAGCTAGGACATAAGGTTAATTGTATTGCAAACCCAGGGCTGATCGCTGTAATAGATGTTGCTAGAAGATCCTGGACAGGTACGCCCAGACTTGTCCCCTTCCAGATAAGGCTGCACTCCTTGGCCCGTCAGGCGTCTCCTCTTGGGATCTTCCCTCATGGTCTCTCTAAATTAATTTCTTTCTTTTTAATACTGAAGTTTATGTATTTATTTTAACTTGTATTTTAAGTTCAGCGGTACATGTGCAGATTGTTACATAGGTAATCCTGTGTCATGGGGGTTTGTTGTAGAGATTATTTCATCACCCGCATATTAAGCCTAGTACCCATTAGTAAACTCATTTCTTATTAGGTCCTGGTAGACGACCTCCTCACCACTGCCTGGTACCATGTGAGCTCCCTACACGTCCCTAGCATCAATACACTGTGAGCCTGTAAACTCGTCCCTGTGGTTCACAAATCAGCTCTCATGTTCCTTCTAAAACTCTCCCTTAGCCACTCCCATGATAAGTTATAGTCCTAGAAACCTCTGATGTGCTTTGTGTGTATTCAATCATGTGCTGTAACACTATAAGCAAGAGGATAATGTGTTTCCGACTTTATTTGTGAGAAAACAGAAACACTGAGAACTGAATTAATATGCCCGACCTCGTGGAGCTAGTGCACATTCCGACCCTGGGTTATCCTGGCTTCCGGCCTCTGTTCTGTGCTGTGCACCTGAAGTTGAGAGTCTCTTGTTTGTCTTTTCTGTATATGAAGACCGTTCTGAGCCTGGGTCACATAGGCTTTTTCCCTCTCCTGATTTCAGCCTTTGTTTCTTTCCCTTGTCTGTGATCTCCTTGATGAGAAGAATTCTGCATGTCATATCCTTAGCATCTATGACAGTTCCTAGAACGCGGCTGGTGTTTAATACATGTGATGAATCAATATGTAATTTAAATTATTTCAGTAATTAATCAGTTGTCATTAACAAACTAAAAGTTAAAACCAATACTAGATAGGACTGATGTGAAATACACATTTTATTCCTTAGAAACTAAGTTAGGGGACATTAAGCAATGATTGCAGTTACAAGATATCTAGGCTGGGCGTGGTGGCTCACACCTGTAATCCCAGCACTTTGGGAGGCCGAAGAGAGTGGATCACGAGGTTAGCAGTTCCAGATCAACTTGGCCAAGATGGTGAAACCCCGTCTCTACTAAAAATAGAAAAAATTAGCTGGGTGCAGTGGCGGGCACCTGTAATCCCAGCTACTTGGGAGGTTGAGGCAGGAGAATTGCTTGAGCCCAGGAGGCAGAGGCTGCACTGAGCCGAGATCGTGCCTGGCAACAGAGCGAGATTCCGTCTCAAAAAACAAAAACAAAAACAAACAAACAAACAAAAAAAACAATAACCGAATATCATAAATTCATCTGGAAGGACAGAACAATTTTATGGCAAAGGCAGTTGGCATTCATTTCCTGTTGTTACTTAATGATGATCACAAACATAGTGGCTTAAAGCAGCACGAGTGCATGATCTTACGGTGTCTGTGGGTTGTAGTCTGGGCAGGGTATGACTGGACACCCTGCTTAGGACCTCAGAAGGCTGCAAGCCAGGTGGCAGCCTGGCTGTGTTCGACTCTCAGATTTTACTAAAGAAGGGTCAGCTTTTCATGGCAAACATCTCACATCATGGCAGCTGCTTCTTCCCTGCCAGCCAGGGCATGAGCAGGGAGGGTGCTGCAATCTCACCTGCCAGATCAAAGGTGCTCACACGCACGCCATCACCTTAGCTCCTTGCTGACCAGAAGCAAGTCACAGGCCATGCCCACACTAAAGAGAAGGTGTTGCTCCAGAAGGCAGGGACGGGGATGGGGGCACCTTCATAGCCTGTCTGCCACACAGTAATTGAGAGTAATTCTTCAGAGGGTCCAACCACCTCTCACTTCTGGTTGGGTATATGGTGTTCCCCTCACCACTCATTTTATAGTTTTCCAACAAATATAAAGACTTTGAGCATGACTTTGAAGAATGATGAATGTTTTGATGGGGATTGCATGTGAAATATACATGGGTGTGTTGAAGCAAACAGTAACAGCAAAATACTCAAATAAGTTTTTCTTTATGCACTGAATCTTTGAAACATGTTCCCAGAGCTTTCTGCAGCTCCTTGCGTATTCTTAGAAAAATGAGGGCTCCTTCAGTAGAAAATGTGTAAGAAGTGTTTAGTAGACTGGGCACAGTGTCTCACGCCTGTTATCCCAGCATTTTGGGAGGTCGAGGCAGGCAGATCACCTGAGGTCAGGAGTTTGAGACCAACCTGGCCAACATGATGAAACCCCATCTGTACTAAAAATACAAAAAATTAGCTGTGCATGGTGGCATGCATCTGTATTTCCAGCTACTCAGGAGGCTGAGGCAGGAGAATTGCTTGAAGCTGGGAGGCGGACATGCTGTGAGCCAAAATCGCGTCGCTGCACTCCAGCCTGGGTGACAGAGCAAGAGTCGGTCTCAAAAAAAAAAAGAAAAAAAAGTTTAGTAATTGTTGAAGGCATGCACACATTCTGCAGGAAAGGATCATAAGGACAGGGGAATCAGAAAGGAATTGGCGATCCCTTTGCAGAGAGAAAATATAGAAACAGAGTATTTCCTTTTGGATATACCGGAGACAGGTCACAGCTGACTTCTGAGGGTTCATTTGGTGCTAGGGATGCTGACAGATGCCACATAGCCACACTTTTCACCCCGCGCCCCGCCCCCCCGTGATTATGTAATTCTTTGGTGTTCCTTTTTAGAGGATGTAACGGAGTGTTTTGCTATACATTGGATGTGTCAAAGCACAGGAATTGAAAGCACCAAATCTGGATATAAATTTTTGGGGTTCTGCTGCCACCAGTTTAAAAACTGTACAAATGCAATATTTGATTCAGAGTAGGGTGACTACAATCACCACTTATTTTGTTAATATTCATTTGAGCATACTACTTCACATCTGCCCTCTGTAAAACAGAGGCAACGAGATCAAGCCCCCCACAGGTTATTGTGAGAATTAAACAAGTTTCTGTATGTCAGGTGTTCAGAACACACTGGGATATTACAAACAGTTTTCAAATGTTAACCACTTTTATAGTTACATCAAGTAGAGGTCTTTCAGGGCATTTCAGCTCCCAGGGAGTCTTATTCATTTTGAGCTGCTGTAGCAAAATACCGTTAAGTTGTTGGATTATAAACAATATAAACTTATTTCTCACAGTTCTGGAAGCTGTGAGTTGAAGATCAAGGTGCCAGCAAATTCGATGTCTGCTGAGTCCCTGCTTTTGTTCATAGATGGTGCCTTCTGCCTGTGTCCTCACATGGCAGAGAGAGAAAGAGACAAATGGGCCATCCTCATGACCTACTCACCGCCTGAAAGCCCCATCTCCTAATACCAACACCTTGATGGTTACAATTTTCACATATAAATTTCGGAGAGACCCAAACATTCAGTCTACAACACAGAGTTTCATATCATTCATTTCATTTTCATTTAATCCCTCCCAATCTTAAGGGTCTGCTTTTACAGATAAATGAAAATAAAGACATGTTTAGCCTTGTTATCTCTCTCTTGCCTAAGTTAATTCATTTCTTTGAGCATATTTAGGACATTTTTTTTTTTTTAGATAATGAAGGCAGTTAGACTGAGTACAGTTTATTTTTATATCCTCTTGTGTCTGGGATTGGTGAGTTCTTGGTCTCACTGACTTCAAGAATGAAACCGCAGACCCTCGCGGTGTTACAGTTCTTAAAGATGGTGTGTGCGGAATTTGTTCCTTCAGACATTCAGATATGTCTGGAGCTTCTTCCTTCTGATGGGTTCGTGGTCTCGCTGTCAGGTGTGACGGTGCAGACCTTCGTGGTGAGTGTTACAGCTCTTAAAGGCAGCTCATATGGAGTTGTTCGTTCTTCCCGGTGGATTTGTAGTTTCATTGGCTTCAGGAGTGACACTGCAGACCTCCGTGGTGAGAATTACAACTCATAAAGACAGCGTGGACCCAAACAGTGAGCAGCAAATTTACTGCAAAGAGCAAAAGATCAAAGCTTCCACAGTGTGGCAGGGGACCCCAACAGGTTGCCACTGGGAAGGGGATCCAAGCGGGTTGTCACTGGTTGGCTCCAGCAGCCTGCTTTTATTGCCTTTTCTGACCCCACCCACATCCTGCTGATTGGTCTGTTTTACAGAGAGCTGATTGGTCCATTTTGACAGAGTGCTGATTGGTGTGTTTACAATCCTTGAGCTGGACAGTCACAGAGTGCTAGTTAGCTAGATACAGAGTTAGCTAGATACAGAGTACCAATTGGTGTATTTACAAACCTTGAGCTAGACACAGAGTACTGATTGGTGTATTTACAAACCCTGAGGTAGACACAGGGTGCTGATTGGTGCATTTACAATCTTTGAGCTAGACACAGAGTCAGAGAGTGCTAGTCCTCCAAGTCTCCACTAGGTTAGGTAGATACAGAGTACCAATTGGTGTATTCACAAACCCTGAGCTAGACACAGAGTGCTGATTGGTGTATTTACAATCCTTGAGCTAGACAGAGTGCCAGAGGGAAAAGTTCTCCAAGTCCCCACTAGGTTAGCTAGACACAGAGTGCTGATTGGTCCACATACAATCCTCCCGCTAGATATAAAAGTTCTCCAAGTCCCCATCCGGTTCAGGAGCTCAACTGGCTTCCCCCAGTGAATCCTGCACCAGGGCTGCAGGCTGAGCTGCCCGCCAGTCCTGAGCGCGCCTGCACTCCTCAGCCCTTGGGCTGTGGATGGGACCCCGCGCCACGGAGCAGGGGGCAGTGCAGTTGGGGAGGCTCTGGGCCATGCTGGAGCCCACGGGGGGGTGGGGAGCTCAGACATGGCAGGCTGCAGGTCCCTAGCCCTGCTCTGCTGGGTGGTAGCTACACCTGGGAAGAATTTGAGTGCAGCGCCGGGGGAGGGGGTGCCAGCAGTGCTGGGGGACCCCACGCAACCTCCACAGCTGCTGGCCCAGGTGCTAAGCCCCTCACTGCCCTGGGCCAGCGGTGCCAGCAGACCGCTCTGTGTGTGGGGCCACCGAGCCCGCTCCACACCTGCCGGAACTCACACTGGCCCTTGAGTGCCGTGTGCAGCCCCGGTTCCCACCGAACCTCTCCATCCACACCTCCCCGCAAGCACAGGGAGGCGGCTCCGGCCTCAGCCAGCCCAGAGAGGGGATCCCATGGTGCTGTGGTGGGCTGAATTGCTCCTCAAGTGCCGCCAGAGTGGATGCGGACGGGGAGGCGGAGGAGGTGCTGAGAGTGAGGGCTGCTAGCACATTGTCACCTCTCACTCTGAACAGGCATTTTAGCATAGTTTTTTAAATTGACTTAATTATTTTACAGAAAAATCCTTTTTTACAACAAAATCAAGGTTTTGCCTTATTTCTATCTNAGGGCTGCAGGCTGAGCTGCCCGCCAGTCCTGAGCGCGCCTGCACTCCTCAGCCCTTGGGCTGTGGATGGGACCCCGCGCCACGGAGCAGGGGGCAGTGCAGTTGGGGAGGCTCTGGGCCATGCTGGAGCCCACGGGGGGGTGGGGAGCTCAGACATGGCAGGCTGCAGGTCCCTAGCCCTGCTCTGCTGGGTGGTAGCTACACCTGGGAAGAATTTGAGTGCAGCGCCGGGGGAGGGGGTGCCAGCAGTGCTGGGGGACCCCACGCAACCTCCACAGCTGCTGGCCCAGGTGCTAAGCCCCTCACTGCCCTGGGCCAGCGGTGCCAGCAGACCGCTCTGTGTGTGGGGCCACCGAGCCCGCTCCACACCTGCCGGAACTCACACTGGCCCTTGAGTGCCGTGTGCAGCCCCGGTTCCCACCGAACCTCTCCATCCACACCTCCCCGCAAGCACAGGGAGGCGGCTCCGGCCTCAGCCAGCCCAGAGAGGGGATCCCATGGTGCTGTGGTGGGCTGAATTGCTCCTCAAGTGCCGCCAGAGTGGATGCGGACGGGGAGGCGGAGGAGGTGCTGAGAGTGAGGGCTGCTAGCACATTGTCACCTCTCACTCTGAACAGGCATTTTAGCATAGTTTTTTAAATTGACTTAATTATTTTACAGAAAAATCCTTTTTTACAACAAAATCAAGGTTTTGCCTTATTTCTATCTTAATTTTGAAACTTCATCATTGTTACACATTGCTTGAAATAGTGCCTTATGTGATCTGGTATTCTTCCTTGAGGCTAAGATAGCAAAAAGAAAAAAAAGTTATCCAACTTAATTAGAAAGCGAAGAGATATTAAAATTATCTTCAGTGGAACTTTGTTTAGCCTCAGCACCTCGACGTGGGAGGTGTTGAAACTAAAACCTGTGTAGCTGTCAGTTGTGGGTCTCTCTCCGTGAGCTACCATTTAGGAGCCTGCCTACTTGACAAGCTTTAATTAAATTCTAATTCCTCCTTCTTCTTGCTTTTTATCTTAGTTGCAACATTGCGAGCTTGATGGGTAATTAATAACAATAGCCAAGTGGAACTTTTGCAGGCATCTTTGCTGCGGAGCAGAGGAAGTTTTTGGGATCATTTATCACTTAGTTTCTTTGTGTCAGGAAGTGGCTTTCTTCCATCAAGGGGAACCCTCTTTGTACATTTTCCTTTGTATTTCACTTTTGCTTAATTCCAAGTGGCCAAACTTCAGTTTCCCAATCTATATTTACTTCACAGTGTTTAGGTCACTGAGTTGTATTTATATAAATAAAGTATCAGAAAGATGGACTTATTAGGTATGCATTGGTAAGCTTCTATTATGCTTACTTCAAAAATATTACTGAACAGATAAACATTTAAAATATAAACATTAATTTTTAAAATCTAAAATTAATATAAAGGAAGAAATATTTTAAAAGATATGGTAGTTCACAACTATATTATAATTAAATGTAAATTATTTTATGATTCCTGGAAGTAAAAACGAGAAGGAGATTATATTAT
>NW_016809675.1:805960-807969 GCF_001698545.2 Rhinopithecus bieti
AATATATATATCTATATATATAAATATATAATTATATATTATATATTTATAAGATTATAAAACAAAATATAGATTTGAGATGCCACCTGGTAGAATCATTGCAAACTACTGTTGTTTGTAGCTGGGGGAATAAAAACTCTATGTGCCTGTGTGTGTGTGTGTGTGTATAATATAATGTGTATATATAATGTAATATATGTCATTATATTATATATTATGTATATTATGTATCATATATATATTACGTATCATATATACATAATATATATTATGTATATATACACACATATACATGTATGTATGATGAAAGAAAAGCTCTATGTGCCTATGTGTCTATATATATACACACATATATACACATATGAAAGAGAGAGAAATTAATTTTAATACTTAGATATTATTGATGAAGTCAGTATTGCTAGACACAAATAATTGCTATTACATAAGGAGGAATTCAGAAGCAAATCTTCCAATATCTATCAATATCGGGGTGATGAACTTTGTGGCTACAAAATAATTGAAATAAACTTCCTGGCTGCCAGGAAATCCACTTCTTACTCCCTGGTCAGAGTGAAATGTCACCATAATGTGGTTTTTGACATTTGTGTTTATATGTTGCCACATTTTGGAATTTACCATTTCTTTTGTCACTAGCAGATGCAGTTCAATATGTCACCAACTTTGAAAAAGTAAAGCCATTGGATGTATTGGGATTAAGATCATGTACTTATTTTGGGGTTTGTTTTGTTAATTTGTTAACAGCTTGATTTTGGTTAGCCTCATTAACGTGGGCTCTGCAATAGCATAGAAGATCAATTTTGATAGTAGAAAGCATTATCCATTTTCTAGCTTGAACATCCACGGATAGAAGAGGCAAGAAATAAAGTCACCCAATTATAAGAATGTTGTCATTCCATTAACTGACTATTGATGGTAAGATGAGGAATTGAAGAAGCAGGATTGCTGCCCAGCCCAGACACATGTTTGAAGGAACTTGTGAATCTGCGGAAGCCCTTCCTCTTCTTGGGAGAGTCAGTGTATCAGGCTCCATCTGTAGGGCAATAACTCAAACAATGAAGACAGATTGTTTGAAAAGTTTGGTTGGTAAAAATTTCAACTGGGGATAAATGTACTCAGCTGATAGGCATCCCAAGCAAGTCTGAACATCATGGTGCTTCATTTATTTCTAGGCGGTTCAAATAGATTTGGGAATTTCTTTCTCTGAGACCAAGGTATATAACCAATGTCTTTTCTCAAGGGATAAAAAGTAGGATCCTAGAGGTGAAGAAGTATTAAGGATACTCTCTTTCTACAAATCAGTAAACATCTAAGACATACAGCCTATCCTGAAGACCTTATTTGGAAAACATCTAAGACATACAGCCTATCCTGAAGACCTTATTTGGAAAAACCTGAGTACAGACCCTCTCTCATCATCTCCTTTCTGTGCAGGTAGAAATGAGTAGAAAATGGGGAGAAAGCCATGCGGTAGAGTGACTCTTTCAATATCTTCCCGGGTGGGGACCATGCAGAAGATCTGTCTCCCCTTCCCTCTCATAGAGTAGGTCAGGTCAACCCTCTAACCTGAGAGAGCAAGTGATGAATCTGAGGGTTCATCAGTATGAACTCAGTATATATTCAGGATGACTCTGAGGGTGGGGTGTTGTGAGATGGACTTAACAACTTGCTTAAGGTCCCCTGTTCTGTTTTGTGCCCTCCTTCAAATTGCCCAAGTGCAGAAACAAAGAAGGAAAACCCCCATCCTTCTCTGCGTCTTCTGGTTCTGATATAGTTAGTGAATGAGAGAATGTTCATAATGTAAGAAAACCCCACCTTTCTCTTTCTCTCAATGTTAAAATTTTTTAAATCCACATAACTTAAAATGATCAGGACAGAGGGACAAACAAAATAAAACCTTCTTCCTAGAAGAAAATTCTTCCATAGAATTTTGAAAACAATCAGAAAGCAAGGTTTGTTTGTTTTTTTTTTTTTTTTTTTTTTGTCAATAA
>NW_016809675.1:808225-818051 GCF_001698545.2 Rhinopithecus bieti
TTTTTTTTTTTTTTTTTGGTCAAGTCATCCAAGCTGCAGTCCAATCACTCTGCTGCAGGGGAGTGCAGGACAAGGGAAGCGCCCTCTACAAATCCTTCTAGCCTTTCTTGTAGAATCCCATGCCCCCAGTTCTCCTGTTTAACAGACACCCTTTATTTTTGAACTGATGCTGAGGTATTGCTTGGCAGACTAAGGAATGCCTAATGCAGCCCTATCAACCAATAGGCGATGGGATGTGGCTCCCAGGGCTGTGCTCTCTCAGAACACGCAAGACTGTCAGTGAGAGACAACAACAGTTTATAACAAAGTGAGCCACGATGCTTGGCTTGAATAAGCAGACCCCTTCCATTCATTTTAGGCTTACTCTAAGTATTGTGAAACACTCAGACATATTTTATCATTTTCTAGAGTTTTTGAAACCCTCAGAAACCATTTAACTCATATTAAAAATTTAAATGGTAAACCAGTTCTTCATTATGTATTTTGTTGAAGATTATTTTCTAGAACTGTCTGAACCTTTCTGTCTTTTTCTTCATGACAACCAAAATCAGTGTTTCTCTTATAAAAATGGATTAAATGTGTGTTTAGCCCATAAATCATATTTTGCTGTTTTAAATTAGTCTTAGCTGCACCTATGTTTGTATTGAAAATGAATCACCTATTTGATTTCAATATCCTTGAGAGAAAACCAATATAAGTTTTGGTGTCCTTGTCACTCATGTTTGTATGACCTTCATACATCATACATTATTGCTTTATTGATTAGATGTCTGTTACATTAAAGCATTGGGGTTTTCTAAATGGTAATGACTTGTTTTTATCTTTAGATATAATTAGCCAGCTTTAGAAAATATAGCAGCACTAAGCAAAATAATTTATCTACTCGTGTGTTAGACATATGCTGCTGATAAAGACATATCTGAGACTGGGCTATTTACAAAAGAAAGAGGTTTATTGGACTCACAGTTCCACATGACTGGGGAGGCCTCACAATCGTGGTGGAAGATGAAAGTCATGTCTGCTTTGCGTTGGCAAGAGAGAGAATGAGAACCAAGTGAAATGGATTTCCCCTTATCAAACCATCGGATCTCATGAGACTTATCCACTACCACGAGAACAGTATGGGGGAACCACCCCCATCATTCAATTATCTCCCACAACATGTGGGAACTATGATAGTCCAACTCAGGATGAGATTTGGGTGGGGACACAGAGCCAAACCATATCAATTGCTAGAACATTTTACTACCTAACTCCATTCCTCTATTATCATTTTTGCATATTTTATACCTATGCCTCCCATACTTACTAAAAATCAATATATTTGGAAAATTTTACATACATGCCCCTACTTTATGAAGTTCCATAAAAAAAAAATAGCAAATTAAGAGTTTTAGTATTGATTTGCATTTCTCTAATGAGATACCATCTCACACCAGTCAGAATGGCTATTATTTTAAAAAGTGGAAAAATAACATGCTGGCGAGGTTGTGGCTAAAAATGAGTACTTATACCCTGTTAGTGGGAGTGTAAATTATTTCAGCCATTGTGGAAGACAGTGTGAAAACTCCTCAAAGACCTCAATTCAGAAATAACATTCAATCCAGCAATCCCATTGCTGGGCTGGGCATATACCCACAGAAATATAAAACATTCCACCACAAAGACACATGTACATGTGTGTTCATTGCAACACTATTCACAATAGCAAAGACATGGAATCAACCTAAATGCCCGTCAATAATAGACTGGATAAAGAAAATATGGTACATACACACCATGGAATACTGCACAGCCATAAGAAAAAAAAAGATCAGCCGGGTGCTGTGGCTCACGACTCTAATCCCAGCACTTTGGGAGGCCAAGGCAGGTGGATCACAAGGTCAGGAGATCGAGACCTGGCTAACATGGTGAAACCACGTATCTATAAAAAATACAAAAAATTAGCCGGGTGTGGTGGCGGCCCCTGTAGTCCCAGCTACTTAGGAGGCTGAGGCAGGAGAATGGCGGGAACCCAGTAGGCAGAGCTTGCAGTGAGCCGAGATGGCACCACTCACTCCAGCCTGGGTGACAGAGCGAGACTCTGTCTCAAAAAAAATAAATAAATAAAATAAGATCATGTCCTTTGCAGGAACATGGATGGAGCTGGAGGCCATTATTCTTAGCAAACTAACACAGGAACAGAAAACCAAGTACCACATGATCTCACTTATAAATGAGAGCTAAATGAAGAGATCACGTGGACACATAGAGGGGAACAGCACACACTGGGTCCTATTGAAGGGTGGAGGATGGGAGAAGGGAGCGGATCCGGAAAAATAATTACTGGGTACTAGGCTTAATACCTGGGGGGTGAAATGATCTATATAACGAACCCCATGACACAAGTTTACTTATGGAACAAACCTGCACCTGTAGCCCTGAACTTAAAAGATCTTTTAAAAAGAGTTATTGTATTGCTATCTTTGTATCAATGATTTTTGTATACAGTCATAAAGGTGCCCATGGAAGGATCTGGCAGGATAATTCCTAAATCTCTGGAAAGACTTGTACTGACGAAGCCTATATAATATAACAGCTAAGAGTAATGGATCAGAAACCCAGGCTTCTGCGTTCTGTGGTTTCCACACTTCGAGTCACTTTGATCAAGTTACTTAATCCCTACAATTTCCTGCCTTCTAAAATAGAAGTAAGAGGAGTACCTACCTCATGGGATTATTAAAATTAAACAAGTTAATCCCATTATGTGCTTAGAATTGTCTCTGGCATATAGTAGAAACAGTATCTAATATTTACATCTTTAAGCTTACAGAGGTAGTCTGATATATGGAACATACCAAAGAGACTGAATTTTGAAGGATTTACAAGATCTGTGGCCTCAGGTATTCAACCTCTTAGTGCTTTTATTTCCTCATGTGTTAAAAGTTTATTTTATAAGGATTAGATGAGATAACAGGTGAAAAGTATTAACTTAGTACGTCACCAAATAACAACAGGTTAATTCCTTCTCTATCTTTAAAACAGCAAATAAGAAGATATTTGATCAAATCTAAGATGCCTTCCGATGCTGAATACATTATTATTTTATCTCCCACTAAGAAAAAAACACCGCCAATTCAACTATGACCCAAGGTCTCCTTATCATTGAGATTTCTTATTTTATATTTATTGAAATAACCCTTTTGATAGATTAAGGCATACTTAGATTAAAAATGAGAACGATAAGGGTCAGTGCGATTGGGCTGGCACAGCAGGGAAACGTGCATGGGCACATACAAATCTAAATTTGGACTCTTCACTCTGCTGATAGGAAGGTAAAGCTAAACAAGCACAACTGACTATAATCTGGAACTGATGTGTATTCAGAATCTTACATGTGTGGCTCTGAAGCCTTGAGATGCCCATTATAAACAAGGCTGGAGTGGAAAAGGCAGTTCCCTATTTAGGTGATATTTAGATATATTCATATTTTGTCACTACTTGGGTTGGGAGATAAATAGAAATATCTGTTTTATTGTGAAGGTTTTCAAAAATCACTGCACCGAAGAATCACTTGGGGAAGACGGTTAATATGTAGATTTCTGGGGCCAGTCACTAAGATGATGAACTCAAGAACTAGGGATGTGCCCCAGAAATCTAGATCTTTAACCAGGGACCCAGGCATCAATGACAATGGTGTGACAAAACCCACATGTGGCAGTCGGCCTCAAGAAACACAGCTCAATATTATTTGGTTGCTGAGTCCTCGTCTTCAACATATAACGCAATATATTTTGAAACCTCAAAAAAGTGGATTCTATACCAGGTTGTCGTCAGAAAGAGATGGATACACAGCTACACAGGACCCATAGGCAGTTGGTAAATGCAATCCTATGTCAGAGAATGACACACAGACATGCTTGTTTCTGATGCATTCTTGGTTTTGTAAGGTGAAGCTGAACGGTGCTGATTGCAGTAACAGGATCTCCACTTGATGCATGGTGCAAAGAGGAGGAGAGATTTCCCTCCACTGAGTGTCTGGGTGTCTAATGCATCTACACAAGGCCCCTGCCTTTTTATGAGAGTAGAAGGCTATGCTCGCAATAGACTCGAGATAAGGATGTTAACGTGCTTTACAAACTTCAATTAAGGCTCAGATATTCTAGTGAGAAATGTAATTTTCTCAGCGAACAGGTGAACTGGTTTCTCGAAGGCTGCAGAAACACACAGGTTAAGTGATTTGTGCAAATTCATCCTGGGGGCCAACTCGGAGCTACACTAGACATGAGAAGTCCTGCTTTTCCCTACAGCAATAATTTCCTTCTCGTATTTTTGTGTGTGTGTGTGTGTGTGTGAGATAACAATGCACTCTCGTGGTATTAGGAAAACAACAGAAAACAAATTCTCAATGAAACAGTTCACAACAAGGTTCCTTTTAACTGGACATGGTTCAGCTACTTCAGACTTCTATAACAGAAGTGATGATCACACTCTCCAGGAAGAATGATAGGATAAGTATGTTTGCTTTATCCAGTTTGCTATTTATTTATTTATTTATTTATTGAGACTTGCTCCGTCACCCAGGCTGGAGTGCAGTGGCTCCATCTCGGCTAACTGCAACCTCCACCTCCCAGGTTCAAGCAATTTTCCTGCCTCAGCCTCCCGAGTAGCTGGAACTACAGGAGCGGGCGCCACCACGCCTGGCTAATTTTTGTGTTTTCAGTAGAGAACAGGGTTTCTCCATGTTGGCCAGGCTGGTCCCAAATTCCTAACCTTAGGTGATCCACCCGCCTCGTCCTCCCAAAGTGCTGAGATGACAGGTGTGAACCACCGTGCCAGGCTCCAGTTTGTATCTTTAAAAATTCTTCCAGCTCTTTAAAAAAGCCACTCTGGATAATTGTAAATCTTGCCATCATGTCTCTTTTGTACTCCTTTGTATGCTTCTTTTCATTTGTGAGAGGCTCCTACTAGTAATTTTTTACATGTTCTCAAAATTAAAAGTATCATATTGTTGCAACAGGTTCTTACTTTTTAATATTGTCAAGTTAAAAGGCAAATAAACTTGATTAGAAACTCCAACCCTAAACATACTGTTATATGATCCTTGTAACACTGCATATGACTCTAGTCTCTCAGAGAAGGCATATCATATAAGGTGAGATACACACTTTAAAAGAAGAGAGGATTCTTGGAATGATGGCGCACTGATTACCTCTGGAGGTGTCCCCTAAATTTGCCTCTCTCCCTGTTGCTTAGGATGGGCGGGCCATTAATCCAGTAAGCATCTATTGGACTCTCAATGGCCTGTCCTCAAAAATCTATATCATACTGCCGAATTGACAACATTATTAGGTCCAAATATATGTGAAAATTGACATGAACATTGTAGGACAGTATTTGATTTGTGCTATATAAGTGATAGGCTTTTTAAATTTTTACATCCAAAATTATTGGCAGTATCTTGACAGAAGATAATTAACAGTAATTAAAAATAGAGATTTAGAGAGAGATAGAATGCCACATTTACCAAATTGGATGTAGGTAGTTGCTACATTTAAATTTGGAAAGTCTTTTTTCTTTTGAGAGGGAGTCTCACCCTGTGGCCCAGGCTGGAGTACAGTGGCGCAATCGGCTCACTGCAACCTCTACCCTGCCAGGTTCAAGCGATTCTCCTGCCTCCGCCTCCGGAATAGCTGGGACTATAGGAGCCCACCACCACGCCCAGCTAAGTTTTGTATTTTTAGTAGAGATAGGGTTTCACCATGTTGGCCAGGTTGGTCTCCAACTCCTGACCTCGTGATCTACCCGCCTGGGTCTCCCAAAGTGCTGGGATTACAGGCGTGAGCCACTGCACCCAGTCGGAAAGTCATTTTAAAGCAACTAACTAAATTTTAGAGAAAAGTGTTATTTGTGCTCCGAAAGTGAAATGAGCGATCAAGTAAATAAGAGGCAAAGGTATTTATGAAACTACTGAGAATTCATTAAGGTCTTTGTTATTTTGGTTGTATGATAAGTTGTGCCAAATATATTGTTTTGTTGTTTTTTTTTTCTTGTTTCTCTACTTAGTTACTAAAGTGAAAGCTCTACCTGCTATCTACATTCAATTTTATAACTGGACATAGGTGTTGAAATGCAGTTGTTCAACTGTATAAAATTCCTTTTTCATACTTACCAACAAAAACACATTCACAAGCAAACAAATGCAACTTCTATTTATTTCTGAGATAATATGCTGGCAATATTAATATATTAATATATAATTCCAGGGGTATCTTCTCTGGAAGACATTTCAAGGTTGTGGGCCCATTATTATTTATGTATTTATTTATTTATAAAGTAAACTTATTAAAGAATTCTAATAAGAATTAAAGAATTCTAATTTTCTCTATGCCAGAAAATGGATATAACTGTCTTATTCATTTAAACATGTAAACAGTTAAACAGCCTTGAGCCCCTGCCATACTCTGTGTTACTTTCCTAGGAATTGCAACAGTGTTTTACTGTAGGAATTTTCATTCCTTTTGGGGGAATTAATAAACTGAGGTTGAGAAAATATCCACAAATTAATTAAGGTCAATCAATTATAATTGCCGGAAACTAAATTAGATTTCCATTTGTCTGGCTTTTAAGTCTATCCTTGTTTTCAAAATCTAAGTATGATGTCAAAGCATATAAAATATGTTGAAATTATTCTCCAAAGAATATTTAAATATTTTGAATGCCATTAAAATTTGTTATATCTTTTATGAATTTCTATTAGCTAAGGAAAAAGTGTACATTTTGGAGAAGAACTAGCTTTACAGGTAACCACTTAACATGCACCATGGCCATATAAAATGAACTTGACGTAAGAATATTTACAGTTTCCTCTCTGATAGTATATAATGCCCTGCCAATAATACTTTCTTTGGCTTCATTATTAATGTTGTTTATAATCATCAATATTGGTATATTAAATGGAAGGCAGTGCATTACATTTTCTTTGATTTATACATCTACTTTTAGTTTTTTGGGGGGAAGCTAATGAAGAAAATATTGATTCAATTTTTATCTAAAGGAATTTGTGACTTGCTGACAAAACACATTATTTAACTTTACAAAGTATTCTAATACTTTGGGCTTGTGTGTTTCAAATCTTAATATTTCCCAGCGCTTAGAAGATGTAAAAATAAATTAAACTGTCACATGAGACAGCTCACGCTGCTTTGAGTTGCTTTTTACTATTTTCAACCTTAGGAGCATATCGGGAAATAAGCATTTCTAAGGAAGCTTTTCAGTATTAAAATTAAGTGAATCATTGGGTGAGTGAAAGAATATAAAAAGAGGGGAAGAAGGAAAGTAAGAAAATTGCCCATCTTTGCTGTTACAGGCACTAGGCCTGTGAACATAACAGCCAGAGGTAGGTCTCATGGCCCCCTATAAAAATAGGTTAAAATCAGTTTTAACTCGGGGAGTGCTATAGAGGAGATGAAAGTGAATGGTAATAGAATTCACTGAGTTCCTAGTACCTAACAGTTTTCTGCATGGACGAAAATGGATGGAATGCATGAATACCATTCATGCACCGGGCAAAGATTGATCAGTATCAGGTTTTACCACCAGTTATAGATGAGGATTATGAGATTTACAGAATTTATGTCCAGTTAAAGCAAACCAACCAAAAATAGAATACAACACATACTAACCAAATATGTAGCCACCTTAAGGAAAGGTCTCACTTAATGTACAGTATTGTAAGAGGTTTGGACAAGAATGGCTTTTGGTATATGCATAATTGACAATCACTCTACCTTTTGGGGACATGTCTTGCATCACTTCCGGTACCCAGTAAACTCTTGGGTATCCCACAGTGTCTTTCCCTGTGCAGAAATCACTTTAAATAGGAACTTCTCAGGCCGGGCGCGGTGGCTCACGCCTGTAATCCCAGCACTTTGGGAGGCCGAGTGGGCGGATCACAAGGTCAGGAGATCGAGACCATCCTGGCTAACACGGTGAAACCCCATCTCGACGAAAATACAAAATTATCCAGGCGTGGTGGCGGGCGCCTGTAGTCCCAGCTACTTGGGAGGCTGAGGCAGGAGAATGGTGTGAACCCAGGAGGCAGAAGTTGCAGTGAGCTGAGATTGCACCACTGCACTCCAGCCTGGACAACAGAGTGAGTTTCTGTGTCAAAAAATAAAAATAAATAGGAACTTCTCGACTTGCAATTCTTTTAAAAAAAGATGTACATTTAAACTGTGTGGGTCATAGAGCATCTTATGAAAATGCCAGGCCACTCACATAATGCTGCATTTTAATTATAGTGATTAAATATAAATATCTGAAAATTATATGTGTTACCAGACTCAGTTTCTGAGCCCCCCCAGTTTTGCTCAGCACCAAGTCCCCGAGTCTGATCTAGGCTTGGCCGATGGCTTGTGGAGAGCCCCTCCGCTGCCGTGACTGCTTCACTCCTTCCAGCACCAGCGCCTCGGCTTCCCCACGGTGAGGAGCAGCTCAGCCTCCACCATCCACACCTTAGTGGGAGCTGCAGTGGCTCTAGCCCTAGGTAGGTCTGTCACTGGGAACCCTCTCACCTGGGCTGGGCTCAGCTGGAGGGGTCTGCCCAGGAGGACAGTCGGATAAGGAAGGGTCACAGAATGGCCATTGGGTAAACTGTGACTCTTAAAAGACAGGTGGTGGGAAGGAGGGATGACACCTGCCCTTCCCTCTCCCTGACACAGCTGCAAGGCTGGGGTCCCACCAGCCATGCCGGAGGGAAATCCCTGTAACCACAGCCACCTGTCCATCCTAGGCAGCCAGCAGCTGGCACTCAGCAGCACACCTCATGCTTTTCTTTACCTTCCTTCCCTGCCTCATTTCTTTCTCTTTTCACCCGTGATTCCCTGGGATTTTCCTTCACACACACAAGAAAAGCCTGTGGTTTATGTTTTGACTCAAGCTTTTATCCTAAGGAATCCAGGGAAACACGGTGATGGGTTTTGATTGAGGGTTCCATGTGTCAGGCGCTGTTTGTGCAGCCTAATCCTTACATATGAACAAATGGAAGCATAGGAATTAAGAAAACTGTCCATAAAGTGGGTGGGGAAATTGGGATTTGAACCGGCATTTGACCTGGGAGTCCACAGTGTTGCGGATGGTGTTAGACTGTGAGTTGTTATTTCTGAAGGCAGCCCCAAACACTCAGCATTTACTAAAAGTGTTGTGGAGACCTATTTGATTTCATTTTATTTTAAAGTCCCTTTCTGTTTTATAAATACATATTTTATAGCTCTAAAAAGTAGTGATGTTCAATTTCAGTATTCAGATGAGTATTTCCAAAATATATGATTTTACCATATGCATATATGACTACATTTAAAAGAAGCTGAATTAATCACACTTAACTACCAAAATTCCAAAATGCAAAGCCAAAATGATATTGAATACTAATACCATGTTATGATCCTACATTTTACATGTGAACTTTCATGTTAGAATAGATACATGATCATAAACATCCAGTTTCTATTATTATGATGAATAAAATTATAAAATCTTCTAGCATATCTTTTTTTAAAAAAGTTTCATTTTCTGTTAAAAAGGAATTATCAGTTATATTGGTGAAGCAAACCATATTTTAATTGCAAGATTACACAAGAGACTTTTAGTAGTCAATGTAACCTTTTTATAAATTTAATCTCTATTATTTATTAAATATATATAATTAAATTTTTAAAATCACAATCTCAACCATAAATTTTTTAAATACCTTGCTGTTGTCTGCTTATTAATTACAGAAAATGAAACATGACTGTGCAAATAAACAAAAATATGGACAACGAATGAAACCAACAGCAATAACACC
>NW_016809675.1:820408-870573 GCF_001698545.2 Rhinopithecus bieti
AAAATGATATTGAATACTAATACCATGTTATGATCCTACATTTTACATGTGAACTTTCATGTTAGAATAGATACATGATCATAAACATCCAGTTTCTATTATTATGATGAATAAAAATTATAAAATCTTCTAGCATATCTTTTTTTAAAAAAGTTTCATTTTCTGTTAAAAAGGAATTATCAGTTATATTGGTGAAGCAAACCATATTTTACTTGCAAGATTACACAAGAGACTTTTAGTAGTCAATGTAACCTTTTTATAAATTTAATCTCTATTATTTATTAAATATATATAATTAAATTTTTAAAATCACAATCTCAACCATAAATTTTTTAAATACCTTGCTGTTGTCTGCTTATTAATTACAGAAAATGAAACATGACTGTGCAAATAAACAAAAATATGGACAACGAATGAAACCAACAGCAATAACACCAGCAAAAAAGAGTAAGAGCCAGGCCTGGTGGCTCATGCCTGTAATTCCAGCGCTTTGGGAGCACGAGGCAGGTGGATCACCTGAGGTCAGGAGGTTGAGATCAGCCTGGTCAACATAATGAAATCCCATCTCTACTAAAAATACAAAAATTAGCTGGGTGTGGTGGTGCATGCCTGTAATCCCAGCTACTCAGGAGACTGAGGCAGGAGAATCCCTTGAACCCAGAGGCGGGGGTGGCAGTGAGCCGAGATCACGCCACTGCACTCCAGCCTGGGTGACAGAGGGAGACTCCATACCAAAGAAAAGAAAAGAAATAAAAACCTAACAAAAGAACATTGTGCCTGAGTGGCATTTAAGATGTATAGGTTGCAAGATAGTGGAAACTTTCTAGTTATATTTGAGTCCATATTTTTCTCTAAAAAACACAATTCTGGGTTCTCTATATTGAGAATCAAATGGAGTTGCCATCCATGATGCCACAGGTGAAGATTAAAAAAAAAACACTCAACAAGTTTTCAGGATCATAACATATTTGATATTGTTCATACATTAACTCTTTATCGATATACTGCTTCTCTCTTACAAAGCTACCACAATTTGGAGACATGCTTGTAATAAATTTCAAACTATTATGGATATAGAAATGGAGTGAGGGAGGGAGGAAATAAACAGTATTGAATGCCATCAATAACTTTTAAGATATATATTCATATCCTTGTTTTATAGGTAACCATAATCATATCAGTAGGCTTGCTTAATACTAGCCTAAACATAATAAAGCATCCTAAAACACATATCCATTTTTCAAATGCTTAAAAATAAATACAATTAATCCTTGAACAACACAGAGGTTAGGATTCTGACCCCTTATGCGGTGAAAATCCACATAAAACTTTCAACTCCCCCAAAACACTACTAACAGCCTGCAGTTGACCAGGAATCTTACAGATAACATTAACAATTAACACACATTTTCCATATCATATGTATAGTCTAACAATAAAGTAAGCTAGAGAAAATAAGAAAGTCATAGGGAAGAGAAAATATATTTACTATTAAGTGGAAGGGGTCACAAAGTTCTTCCTCCTCATGGTCTTCATGTTGAGTAGGCTGAGGAGGAGGAACAAGAGGGGTGGAATCTGCTGTCTCGGGATGGCAGAGGCAGAAGAAAATCCACGTGGAAGTGACCTGCTCAGTTCAGACCCACGTGGTTGTGCAACATCAACTGTATAAGAGTTTGCTCTGTAATTCCTGAGGGCACCCAGGAATGGGTTACGTAGTACCACACACAGAAACACCGCTGAAAGGTTCTCTTTAGACGTCTCACTCTCAGAAGTGCTAACCCCCATGACATCTGCTCAGACTTTCTTCTAATCTGCTCTCTAAGACTGCGGTGCTTACCAACTCGGATTTTCCATTTTCAGTCTCTCCATTCTACAGAATTTCTCTTTCACTTCTGTGACCCTCTGCCTTTCTTGGACAGACCAATTCTCTGTCCTCCTCTTATTCTAATCAGCTCAAGTTAGACAACATGAGCATAAAATCCTCCTTATAATGTCTGGGTGGTATGTTTTTTCTGTTTGGAACGTTCTTCCATCACCTTGCCGGTGTATTTGTAAACATAAACATAATTTTACTGTATGCCTCATGTGTTATACCTATAACAAACAGTTTGTAGGCAGTTCTTACATTTAAATTTTCACTTATGAAGATTATTTGCAAGCATAGAAATTGTGTGCAAAGGCAGGCAAATTTATCATTTTCAATCTCCCTAGTTTCTTTTTGTGTATGTTGGTTTAGATTGTAATTGTGTACATTACATATTTGCATATATTTGCTTTTATTTCTTTGATAGTATCTTTTATTTAATGGCTTTGGTCTTTCTGAAATTAACATTTTGTGTCGCATATGACACAGGGACCTAAATCCTCCCCCCAGTAGAAAATCATTTGCTTTGATATTATTTATTGATTAGTTTGTCCTTTTTCACTGATTTGAAAAGCTACCTCTCTCATATATTAAATTCTTATATATGCTAGGATCATTTGCATGTCCATATTTGACAATTCTACCTCTATTTTTCTGTCATGTTATAACGGGTTAAAAGAAAAAGCCATTAGGTTGAAAAGAAACTAACATTTATGTGTTATTATATGCTACATATTCTTGCATACCTTACATCATTTAATTCTGACAGTTACTGACAGTAAAATACTCTTCGTTTTTAGAGATAAAGGAAACTAAACTCCCCAAGTTTAGGTGAAGTGATGTACAGTGTCATCCTGTCCATATTTGTACATAACTACTATTGATATGGAGAGGCAGAAGTACAAGAAAAAGGCATAGCCTCATTGCAAGGCAGGTGCAAGAGGGGAGCAGGGGTTCTTTGGATTTGCAGACGCTAGGTATTAGTTTGTGAAATCCTTGCTTATGAAACGAAATAATACTCAGGTAAGTTGTCTGGTTTAAAGACTACCTACACGGAGAATGGGGTAAGCCAGTCACTTTCCCAACCTCAGATACCCCAATGGCATCAAATTGTCTCTGCTGATTTCCCCTCCATTTGTGTGAAGAATTCACATTGATTGTCCTATTTCTAATTCCCAAAGTGTAACTAGGAGAGTTTACAATTTTAAAAAATGGCTTAAAAATTAAAATTTTAAATCATATTATAACTGGAAAATTTTTAAGTTAGATTGGAGTTTGGAAATATGGAGATTGTTAAAATACAGGACTACTATTTCTAGGAATTTGACTATAAGAGTTGTAATTATCGAATACAATTCAAACAGCAGATGGTGCGGAGAAAATGTTACAGCAAATTTAGGTCCATATCCTAAATAAATTACTTATTGAGGAATTTGAATATTTTGATCTTCTTTGAAGGATATTAAAAAATATAATTTACGTATATATTATACAAGAATATATATGAAATATAAATAGGTATGTCTTACTGTAGATTTAATTGAATTAGAATGGAGTGGTAAATTAAAGATAAAATTTCTACTTTAATTTTTATAATAACTGATTTTAATCATAACTTAATAGAATAATGGGTATATACCACAAGTAAGAACATTTTTTCAAGTACCAATAAGAATCATTGAAATATCTTACAATTAAAAGTGAATGTCCAGTTATGAAAGTAAAAGTGCTGTTTACAGCTAATACACTCATTTCAATATTTTCTTGATATAACAAAGCAATCAATATTTTATAAATAAACCATTTGTTTAAAATTATTTTTCTTATTGTTTGCAGACTGTCTTGTTAAATATTTTAACTTTTCAAAGTGATGATGATCAATAACTTTCAAATAGCTTTTCTTTGGAATATAATTCTAAATACTGTTTTGGGATTTCCTTTTAGTTTTTACAAAGCATAAATTAGGTTCCCTGGGTCCCTCTCATTTTATTCAATCATTTTATCTGTTATTACCTTAACTATATGTCAATAAATGACATATACCTTTAAAATAAAAGTATTAAGATACTACATTGAAGCACTGTTACTACAGATCCAGTGATAGATGAAATAAACCAGGTAAATGCATGCTTTCTCTACTACATGTACGTTGTCAAGTAAAAATTAGAGCTTCACTTTTTTAATTATTAGAGGAAACCATATTTGAGGCTGTGCAAAAGTATAAGAACTATTCGATTTTAAAATAATTTTTGAGATTTTATAAGAGGAAAAAATAACATTTTAATATAAGTAAAATTAATATTTAAAGTGTGACAAGACACATTGATATCAAAGGAAGAATTGAAGCATTCTTTAAAACAGATCTCTGCTGTCAAACGTGTTTCGCAGCTAAGCATAAATCTGAGTTTCAAATTATTTCTAGTTAAAAAATTGGAAGAAATGTTGATTCTTCGGGTTAGAGCAGATTGTATGTGTCACTTAGAAGGCTTCCTATTCACTGTTTTTCATCCTCTGTGAAGTCCCTGTAGCCTACCCACTGGAAACACCATTTTTTGTAGCCTAATCATTGAACACACCTTCCTTGTAGCCTACCCACTGGAAACACCGTTTTTTTGTAGCCTAATCATTGAACACACCTTCCTTGTAGCCTACCCACTGGAAACACCGTTTTTTGTAGCCTAATCATTGAAAACACCTTCCTTGTAGCGTAGTCATTAGACACACCACCCAACTTCCTGTTAACATCTATATATTGCTCCTCATTTTCCTCTGTGAAGCCAAGGAAAAGGGTCTAACTTCTCTTCTCTACGTGATAGCTGCACCTTTGTTTGAAGATACGTCGTGTTCCCTCTGCATTCGCTGACCCTCCTCAACCAGGGTGAGCATTTCCAGTTGCTTCCAACCAGTCCCCACAGAGTTAGGTGTCGTGTTCTGGGTTGTTTTCTCCCTGCACCTCTCTCTCAAATGGGCCTTCATTATTAAACACCATGCAGTGGTTCTAATTCTTAAGTAAAAGTGCAGCCCTGGGACCACCCAGACACTGAGCCGTGTTTTATTATGCACATGCATCTCATGAATGATCTTGTCAAGAGGCTTGCTGACAGCTATGTGCTGCACTTGGGTAATCTACCTGTCTAGGAACCTTGTCAAAATAGTAAATTAGACATAGTCTAACGCAATGTCTTCTGGAAATAAGCTCCTGTATAGTGATCACTATTGCCTTTTGCAGCTTTTTACCAATCCGTTTGACTTTTGTTGTGAAATTTATTGTTCTTGATTTTCTTTTTTTTTTTTTTTTTTTTTTTAGTTTTTTTTTTTTTGAGACGGAGTCTCGCTCTGTCACCCAGGTTGGAGGGCTGGAGTGCTGTGGCCTGATCTCAGCTCACTGCAAGCTCCGCCTCCCGGGTTCACGCCATTCTCCTGCCTCAGCCTCCCAGGTAGCTGGGACTACAGGCGCCGCCACCTCGCCCGGCTAGTTTTTTTGTAGTTTTAGTAGAGACGGGGTTTCACCGTGTTAGCCAGGATGGTCTCGATCTCCTGACCTCGCGATCTGCCCGTCTCGGCCTCCCAAAGTGCTAGGATTACAGGCCTGAGCCACCGCACCCGGCCTGTTCTTGATTTTCTTAAGGAGGACGCCATTTTGTGAGCTTGGGGAACACAAGCCTTTTTCTAAGACTTTTTCCATAATAGTGTTGTTGGAATTAAATTCAATAAGGCCTGGCATGTGATAATGGTTCTGTTCTGTTAAAGGATAATTTTTAAAATTATATATTTCACATAAGTATAAAACCGATGTGTAAAAGATTTTAACTGATTCATTAATGAGGAAATTAGTAAGACCTTGCAAGTTCAAAAGATAACTCATAGAATCCCCATACATAAAAAGTATGTAATGCTCAAATACATTTTAAAAACAGAATGGACATGCTGCTTGAGGGAAATCCCCAAAATATTTATATGTCCATATAAAATAATCATTTTCATTAAGAATTATTTGTAATTCAGTTCTAAATAACTCAAAAACAAAAGTTAGCCCAGAGACAACATAGATTCAGATAACCTGGAACAATGTGTTAGTCCTTAAATACTGTCTAATCTAGGTCCAATGAAGTCATTCACGGTGTTTTTCTCTGTTCATTTTACCTTTCCTCGTTTTGTCTTTACTCCTGCTTTCTGCTATTCTTTTCAAAAGCACTAATAGCAGTTTAGGAATCTCATTGAAATGGTTAATGTACGGGAAAGCAGTTTGAGCTCTTAGACCAATGTTTGGTACTTATATTATTTGATTCTACATTCACTCTGAATCCTTTGGCATGTAATTTTTGTTTGAGTCCATTTAATGTAAGGAATTCCATGTTTGATTCACTTATCCTTCCAGTAAGCATTGAGCTGCTGACCATGACCTCGACCTGTCTACATAGCAGTGCTTCCACTTTTGTGAAGAAATTGTCAGGTGATAATTCTACAGAAAAAATAAGAGGGAAGAGAGAAAAGCATTGGGGTTACACTTGAACCATCATAGTCAGGTAATGCCACATTGTAGAAGGTAGCATTAAATAAAGGTTGAAGGAGAGGAGGGAGAAGGCTTAGGATAGAGGATGAGCCCCTGATGGGCAAGGTACCTGGCAGGGCTGAAAAATATCAGAGGCCAGAGGAGGCAGGTGAAGGATCAGAATGGAGAGAAATAGATGAGGTCACGAAAACCAAAGGCCAGATCAGGTAGGTGTGCAAGTCGTTTTAAGGACTTTGGGTTCCCTACGTGAGAAGACTGTAAGCAGAAGAGTGCTGTGGCCTGGCATACTCCAAGGGCTCTATCTGACGGCTCTGTGCGGAGACGTAGAGGGACAAGGGCAGAAGTGGTGAACTCAGGCCTGTGATGACAGGAAGCTCCCCTGGGGCAGTTCCCAGAGAAGGTGGGGAGATACTCTCTTCTAAGCTACGTTAGGGATGTCAGGAATAGAGTCAAAGACCACTCCAAGGTGTTGGCACAAGCAACTGAAAGAATAGGGTTGCCATTAATTGAGAAGAGGAAGGCTCCAGAAGGAATAGGTTTGCTTCTAGGTAAATCTACTCACCTGCTTTAATCTGAATTGGCTCTCGAAATGCAGCTAGTAACACAATTTGCAGTCCCAGATGATACTTGTAATCAAAATACGGCAGGCTGCTGACGCCAGCCATTTTGCACCTTGATTTGGTTCACGTGGACAGGAAAGGTAAAATAAGATATTTCAGAAAACCGAAAAGAATTGTTATAATGAGAAAGTCCCATTGACTATGACAATCACAAAGCGTCTTTGCTGCAACCTGACCCCCAAGTCCCTTCTGTGAGCTTTCCCTTCCTTAGTTCTTGGCCTATGAGAGGTAATTTCCAGGTCCCTGCCACTGATCTGTATTTGCCTTTAGATAAGCAGTGCCTTGTGCCACGTTCCTATCAAAAGAGCTCCAAGGAGGCCACATCAAACTTTTCAAACAGGTTTTCTTTGTAAGAAACAACTGTGCTCTTGTTATTAAAATTTCATTTCGAGAGTATGGCATTGTCTTTTGAGCTTTCTTACCAAGTCTCTGATAAGAGAACTATACGCATCTTACCTCAAGCTCCTGAAGGTCTTTAAGGAGTCAAACTGAGCTTGTTTCCAGCATTCCTTTCCTGTTAGCCAAAATATTCTAAAATTCCTTGCAGCGTTCAAGTTTATAATTAGCTCAGTTGATAATGCAATTGCTGTTTGGGCTAAATTCAATACAATAATTATTGATTATCCATTATATGAAAAACACAGGACATGCTAAGGTGATTAAGACATAGAAGCAAGCCCAGAGTAGGCTCTCCCGAAGCAATCTTCTTTGAATTATGCTAAACACTCTTGTTATGATCTATACCAAAGTCCAGGGGAGGAGAGCTATCTAGGTTTAGTAGGATATGGACCATTTTAAAATTAAGTTCAAATTGAATCTTGAAAATCATCGGTGGCTGAATGGATGAATAAATGAAGGAGGATTTAGCCGGGGACAAGAGTGTGTAAATGCACTCATGTAAGAAGAAATAGAGTAGTACATGTTCAGAGGATATGAATGAGTCAGTATTATCAAGAGCTTAAAGCATAAGGTTTGAAATTTTGGCCTGAGTCTCATCAAAGTAGGTCTTGCCTATCCTGCTATAGATTTAAAATCAAAATGTTATCCTCTTCATTAATGGTTTTTAAAAGGTTTTGTGATAACGCCTTTAAAAAGGCCTATCACCCAATCAATAACACAAAAGATCAACACTTTCTCAGGTTCCTTGGGTGAAGGTGGGGTCAGGAGTCTAAGAAGTCAGCCAGCTCTCCTTCCTTTCCCCAAGCACGCCCCAGGCACTGCGGCTTTCTCTACTCACACAGCCTGACAAACACTGTTAGAGTGCAGAAAATAGAGAGCTGTAGGCTTTCTTTAGTCAAAAAGTTATATCTGAATTTTAGAAAGCGATTTGTCAGAACAGTGCAGATAAATCAATTTCAGGAGACAGGGTCAGGCGCAGGGACAGGAGGCAGGGACTGTTGAGTAACCCATATGAGAGATGGGGTTATCACTACACAAATCTACAGCTTAGGACAGGGTTCTCAGTCAAGCCTTGTAAACCATTGTATTTCTTAGTTCAGGAATGGAATTCCAACTGTTTGGATCCTGAAAACCAGTGTTCAACCCACTAGACCATTCTGTTATTTGGAACTCTTTTTCATTGACTTTGGTCCAGTTATTTCACTAGTTCTTTCCCCAGATAACAAGATAAAAAGTAAACGTGTAAAATGCTTTCTACGGTACATATTGTGTTAGCTTTACCATTGGGCTTGAGATTTTTTAAAATAATAGCTTGTCTAACCCTATCACGTTTTAATTTGCACCTTGATTCGGTTCACGTGGACAAGAAAGGTAAAATAAGATATTTCGGAAAACCGAAAAGAATTGTTATAATGCACTGACTCTTGAAAAATAAGGGAGAAAATAATTGTTTCTTAAAATTACAATTTTTCAGCAACTTTGAAGTGATAAGAAAAAAGTTGTCTGAAGTCAGAACTCTCACCTCTGGCCACTCTTGGGTGGCGTAAAGACAGCCAATATTAACAGTTCAGAAGGATATCTGCTTGGTAGCCTGAAGGAGAAAGAGAAAAAATGGAGGATATGAGCAGGGAATGAGGACGTTTGAATTGATCTAGGTGCAGGAATTATTCAGTAATGGGTTAATTAATCGGTATAGTGACTCTTCCTTTCCTTGACGTGAATTGGTTTAATTGAACATGAAGTAGATTATTAGCTGGAATGTGTCCCTGGGAGCTTTGTGCAGGCGCAAGGAAATGGTTCAAGACTTTGAACATTGTTTACAGAAAGAGTTGTCAAAAGTTTTCCTTTTCTTTTTTTTACTCTGAAAACCTAGAGCAAGACTAAGTAGAAATGTGAAAAGAAATCAAAGCTAATCACTTCTTTTAATTTTTCTGTCATGAAACAGACTTTTGTTGCCTTTCTGAGGCCAGTTGAGCAATGTTTAGCAAGCACTCACAGCTGAGCATTTCCTTACAGCTAAGGGAAGGAAGAAATGTTCACAGGAAATTCTAATTTCAATGCTGTAAAAACACACTGTAAAATTTCAATATAATTAAAAATAACCTTAGTCTCATTGCTGAAGTCATCTTGGAATAATATTTCTCCTGTTCTTTTAATTTAAATTTTAAATGGCTTGTTTTCTATGGATTTCAGCTGGTGGGATTCTCATATGATAATTTGATGTTAAATATGGTATTATTGGAAATACGTATTTGTCATACACAATATTAAAATTTTTAAAAAGCTGGGAATGAACATATCCCAAGTCAGAGTTATATTTGTTCTGAAATATTTAAAAAAAAATTTAAATCAAGCTAAAAAATTAAACTGGCTTATGAGCTCTTAGAATAACTCAACTTGTGACACTGTTGGCATTTATTTGCCCAAACTTCTTTGTTCATGTTTTTCCAAACACAGCTTTCCATTGCCTGCTAAACAATAAACTTCAACATTTGTTCAATATTTAGGCTAAATTTCCTTTCATGATATTCCTTTGAAGACTATCAAAGTGAGTGTTTTGTTTTGCTTTTTTTTTTTTTCAACTCCCTCCCCGCCACATCTCCATAGCTAGTCCTTGTCAACCTCTGTCAACTTTTCATCCCTCTCCACCTTCTCTCTTCTCCTTCCCTCTTCTCCTGTTTCTCCTTCTCATTTGTTTTCTACCTTGCATCTTCTTCCTCACCAAGCTTATTCTTTCACTGATCCATGCTTATCTGGGCAGGATAGCCAGGAGAGATTCCTGTCTCACTATTACTAAAGCATCATGCCAAACCTTAAAATGGCTCTTAAGACCACACAGTAAGATTCTTTCTCTCACAATATTTCAGTGTTTATAAAACTATCTTCACTCAAGAGCTGGTGTCATGATATTTAATCTTTCCATAACTTGTCTGACTTGTGATACCATTGGATGGTAATAAAAATAATTTGCCAATCCAAATGTGATTCCAGATTTTTAATATCTGTCTTTTCCCATCTGTCCTTCTCTCTCCCACAAGATATTTCAATCGCATAATTTCTCTACTGCCTGTTTGTCCTTCTGTGACTGTTTGTTAGTGCAGTGAGTCATCCACTTCCAGATAAAATCACCTGTGAACAGGATAGAATGTGTGGCCTAAGATACTGCAGGACTGTGGGGTGGGTTGGCAGTAAAATACCCATAAGCACCCCCATTCTCAGAGGTGAGAAAAGAATTGACCTTCTACAAACTAGAGTTCCTCCAAACACCAGCATCCTTTCCTCCCATTCCTCTTCCTCTAATGGTCAAAGTAATAAAGTCAATTTCATCTCTTCCAGTACTTGGGATTTGGAAATCTTGTTCTACTAAGGCTTTAACTTCACAGTCCTCGACGTCTGACTTCTAAGTGACCTGCCGAAAAACAGGCATTGCCACATTTCACTTCCATTCTGAGAGTGGAGTTGCGTGTGCTTCCATATCCCCCACTGTTACGTCACCTCTTGGGAGGACCATGAACCATCTTGGTATTTTAAAATAATATGGCATAGCAGGATGGTGTGAACAGTGAACACACAGGGCTCCTTCAGCATGATGAAATAGGCTTTCAAACCATGTTTTCTCATTTATCTTTAGTAGACATGTACTGATGTGCACATTTTGCAAGTACAGGGACCATCATCTTCAAGGCATCCTAGTGCCTGGGGTAGCACCTGGGACGCAGGCACTGGAACAAAGATGAATGAGACACATACCCAGACTTCAAAACAAATGTGTATACTTTCTGTATGTGGCATCCTCCTGGTTTGGTCCTATTCCCTCTGGTGACATAAAGTGACATAGTTTGGGGGTAATATTGTGAGCCTTACATGAGAAAATTAGCTGTTAGTCTCCCAGTGAAAACCATTCCATTTCAGGTAAACTGAGTCTCACAAATCCTTAGCCTTGCTACGTTTCTTTTTTCCTATTCACTTCCCAAGGTAGCTCCTGGGTTCAGGAAAAAGTGTCATTCTGGTGGCATCATGAGTGGGAGGAAGCATAGCTGGTTTGAATATGGCTTCATGCTGAGCCCCAGTGGAAAGGTGGCCCATCCTTCAGCATCTTCAGGCCCTGTTTGTCTTTGTTGCATTCTTGACCACAGTATCCAGGTAGAATGACCTGCAATCCAGTCTTGCAGAAAGTATGAGAGACTCCATAGAACCTGGCTATTACCCTGATGGTTACACACCTCTCCTGGCCTCAGGTGATTCTGTTAACCCAGCTAAATCCTCCATCAGACCACTCAGTGTGGGCAGTCCATGTAGGAACTGCTAATTTACAGTCCCCATTCGCCGTGAGACAGTGATTTTCCACACTTTCTCATGTTCTCCCACTGAGGATGTGAACTCCTGGTCTCTTGTATGCTATAAGCAGACAGTAGGAAACCAAGGTTCACTGGCCCAGGCCCTCTGGCCAAGGCCCTCTTGTGGCTTAAACACTCTGCCATGACTTCCAGCCTGTAATGGCCAATCCATTTTGGTGCAGATGAGGATGCTGTTAGGGTGACTCTCTATAGTCAGAGCACTTAAAGTGGAGGAGGACACTGATAAAATGAACACAGCAGTATAAATTGGGATTATAGACACTTTCCTCCCAAAACTTCAAAGAGAATCAGTTTTCTTGATCTCTCAGCCCAGCCACACCCCACCCAGCAGGACTCCCCTTAAAGCAAGGGATGCCGATGATCCAATCAGCGTAAATACATTAAAGCACAAAAAAACAGAGATTGGTTATGTTACAGGATTGACTACAGATGGCCCCTGACTTACCATGGTTCAACTTAGGACTCTTAGACTTTTACAGTAGTGTGAAAGTGGTAACACATTCAGTAGAAACCATCCATTGAGTACCCGTACAACCATTCTGCTATTCACTTTTAGTACAATATTGAATAAATGACATGAGATATTCAATGCTTAATTATAAAATAAGATTTGAGTTAGGTGGTTTTCCCAACTGTAGGCTGATGTAGCTGTTCTGAGTGTGTTTAAGATAGGGAAGGCTAAGCTACAATGTTTCACAGGTTGGGCATATTAAATGCATTTTCATTAGTCTATTTTCAGCTTATAATGTTTTTATTAGAACATAACCGCACTGTAAGTTGAAGAGCATCTATCCATTGCATGCATGTATAATACAACCCTGTGCTTCATATAAATCAGTGCAGGAAGATGTTACTGTGGGAATGTTAAGAGGCAGTGAAATCCAGACTGGGTCTTGGAAGGCTAAATTAGAGTCCTGTAAGTGAAGTAGAGGGGAAGTAGAATTCCAGCTGGAGGGATAAGCCTTCTGCTCAAGGTTCTGAGCTCTATCTCATTCTTTTAAAAAACGAAGAAACCTGTGTCTTTCAGTCTTCTTACCACCTTCCTTTTTTTTTCTTCCGTTCTCAAACTGAATTAATGTAGATGTCATGTGATATAAGAGGGAATGAGAATTATAGCCAAATAGAATTTCAATATCCCATTTATCGCTCTGTTCTCCAGTCCTGAGCTGCTTTTTTCTTTTAATCAGAGCTATATTGAAATATGATTCACATACCACAATATTCACCTGAAGTGTACTCTTCAGTACTTTTTAATGTATTCCTGGGGTTATGCATTCATCACCACAATTATTTTGGAAGATTTTAATGCAAAAGAAACCCAGTATCCATTAGTACCCACTCATTATTTTCCCTCAGCCCCTTCCCAACGGCCCAAAGCAAACACTAATTTCTTTTCATCTCTAGGGATTGGCCTATTCTGGACATTTAATGTAAGTGCAATTGTACAAAATGTATTTTGTGACTAGCTTCTTTCATTTAGTATGTTTTCAAGGTTTGTCAGGTTGTAGAATGAATCTGCAGTTCCCTTTGTGTTTTCAGATCGTACTTAATACGATGTATATAGACCATGTTTTTTCATTGGTTGATAGACATTTGTATTGGTTTCCACTTTTTGCAATTATGAATAACTCTGCTATAACAATTTGCATACAAATTTTTACATGGACACATTTTTCTTCAATACAAAACTAGGTATGGATTTGGTGGTTCACATGACAATGCTATGTGGAACTTCTGGAGTGTTTTCCAAAATAGATGCACCATTCTATATTCTCACCAGCCATATATGGGTGTTTCAATTCCCCACCTCCTCACTGACACTTGTTAACTGTCTTTTTTGTACCTATTTTAGTGGACATTAACTGGTGTCTCAATATGGCTTTGATTTGCATTTCCTTGATGGCTAAGGATGCTGAGCTTTTTTACGTGTGCTTCTTGGCCATTTGTGTATCTTCTTTGGGACAGCGTCTGTGCTGATTATTGGGTCCACACTTTAGTTGGTAACTTGTCTTTTTATTGTGTTGCAAGAGATCTTTATGTATTCCAGATGCAAATTATTTATCTTACATATAATTTGCAAACTTTTCCCTATTCTATGGATCATCTTTTTCTTTTCTGATTTCTGAAATACAAAGTTTAAAGTTTTGATGAATTCCAGTTATTTTCTTTTCTTGTGTTTTTAATGTCATATCTAACAAGACTTTGCGTAACACAAGGTTACAAAGATTTACTCCTATATTTTCTTCAAAGAGTTTCTGAGCTTCACGTCTTACATTTGGGCCTATGATTTATTTATTTTATTTTTTTTGTGGATAGTGTAATGAAGGCGTACCCTGTTTTTTTGTGGATACCCAGTTGTTCCGCACCATTTGTTGAAAAACTATTTTTTTCTTTAATGAATTGTTTTGGCACTCTTGTCAAAAATCACACTGGTAATGTCAGTGGTTTTATCTCTGGAACATGAATTATATTTCATTCATCAATGTGTCTAGTCTTATGCAAGCATAATGGAATTGTGATCAATGCAGTTTCCTAAAAAGTATTGAATTAGGTATGAATATTCAAATTTTTTTGTTTTTTAAAGATTGTTTTGACTATTCTAAGTCCTTTGAATATCCATATGAATTTTAGGATCAACTTGTTAATGTATGCAAATAAGCTAGCAGGGATTTTAATAGGAATTATGTTAAATTTGCTAATCAATTTGAGGCGTATTGCCATCTTATCTATATTAAGTCTTCTGATGCGTGTACATGAAATATTTTTCCATTTATTTTACAGGTCTTCAATTTCTTTCACCATTTGTAGTTTTTGGAATATATGTTTTGTGCTTATTTTGTTAAATTTATTTCTAACTATTTTGGGGTTTTTAGATGCTATGGTAAAGGAATTGTTTTCTTTTAAATTTTGTGTTCAGATTATTTATTGCTATGTGGGGTATACAAGTGCTTTTGTGGCTGGGTGTGGCGGCTCACACGTGTCACGTGTAATCCCAGCACTTTGGGAGGCCGAGCGGCGGATTCACAAGCGGAAATCGACCATCCTGGCTTAAAACGGTGGAAACGCTGTCTTCCACGAAAAAATAAAAATAGCCGGGTGCGAGTGCGGCCGCTGTGGTCCCAGCTACTCGGGAGGCTCAGCAGGAGAATGGTGGACCCGGAGGCGGAGTTTTGCAGTGAGCTGAATCCGGCGCTGCATCCAGCCGGGCGACAGAGCGGACTTCTGCTCCAAAAAAAAAAAAAAAGAAAAGAAAAAAAAGAATTCCCTTCTATTTCTAGTTTTAATGTGTTTTTATCATGAAAGAATGTTGAATTGTGTCATTTTTTTTCTGTATCTATTGAGACAATCAGCTGATTTTTCTTTATTGATAGGGTGTACTGTTAGATTTTCACATGTTAAGCCTATCTGGCATTGCTAAAATAAACAGCACTTGGACACAGTACATAATGCTTTATATGTTGTTGGATCTGAATTTTGATGTTTTGAGCACTTTTGTGTTTATCTTTTTAAGAAATACTAGTCTGTAGTTTTCTATCTATAACTGTCTGGCTTTGTTTGGTATTGGGTACTGACCTTATAAAATGAGTTGGAATGTGGTCCCTCTTCTATTTTTGGAAAGAGTGTATGAAAGACTGACAATAATTCTACTTTCAATGTTTGGTAGAATTCATCAGTGAAGCCATTTGAGCCTGGAATTTTCTTTGGGAGAATTTTAAAATTACTGCCTTTACTTGAGGTCTATTCTGATGTTATTTGACTAAGTTTTGGGTAATTTGTGTTTTGTAGGAATTTTCTATTTCCTCTAAGTCATCCAGTTTGTTGACACCCAGATATTTATAAAATTCTCTTATAAGCTTTTTCTTAACTATCTGTAAGGTTCATAGTAATATTCTCTCCCTTTTTTCTCCCCTTTTAGTAATTTGAGACTTCTTTATTTCTTGATCAGTCTAGCAAAAGATTCTTAATTTTGTAGGAGGTTTAAAAAATTTTTTCAATGTGCTTACGTTCCTTATTTTTTCTACTTTGATTGTCCTCACTAGAGTATTTGTTATCCTGCTTCAGTTTAGTTTGTACTTTTTCCAGCATAGTAAGGTGGAAGGTGCGGCTATTTATGTAGGATATTTTTCTTTTTAAATACAGTTATTTATTATAAATTTCCCTCTATGCAATTCTTTAGTTGCATTTCATACATTTTGATGTCTTTTATCTCCATTTTCATTCATATTAAAGTATTTTTAAATTTCTCTAGTGATTTCTTCTTTTAACTCCTTTGGGTTTTTAGAAATTTTTTTAACTTCCACATGTTTTATTCCTCAAATTCTAATTTTCTTCCATTGAGCTCAGATAATTTATTTGTATAATTTTACTCATTTTAAATAAACTGAAAGTAGTTTTGTGGCATATGCTCTATTCTGGAGAATGCTTCCTATGTACTTGAAAAGACTATTCTGCTGTGGTTGGGTGGAATGTTCTGTAAATATCTAATTCCAGTTGGCTGATAGTATTTTGGTTGTCATGGTCATTTTGGCTAGATTGTTTTATTCCTCTATGAAAATGAGCAGTACAGTCATTATTGTTTAATTGTTTATTTTGCTCTCAATTTTGTCAGGTTTTGTTTTACATATTTTGAGGCTCTGCTAGGAGTATGCTTTAGTTATCTAGACCCAGTGAAACAAATACCACAAATTGTATATGGCTTGAAACAACAAAAATTAATTTTCTCATAGTTCTGGAGGCTGGAGGCTGAGTCACTAATCAGTTTCCACCTGATTGCTTCATTATTTTTTACCTTGCTCTGGGGTCCATATTTTTATGATTATGTCCACAGCCTTTTCCAGGAGATATTTTTGAGGCCGGGCTTTGAGGTTTGTTCTAACCCCCAATGAGATCTTCTCTTTCCCTTATCTTTGACTAGCCGCTCCATGGATTAGCCTGCAGCTCTCATGAAACCACCAGGCTCCTCTAAATTGCTTATCCCCACCATCTCCATTTATTTTTGAGAGCAACCTTGGATTTGAACTTCCTGCCCTCTGTCTCTCCTCTGGGGAAAGATCTCTGAGCCACTGCTTCACACCTGGGGCAGAGACTCTCTCAGCTTCTGCTGGACTAACATTCTTGTTTCATGAGTAAACCACGGGTCTGAGGTGAGAGCTTGATTGTCTTGGTTTGCTCCTCACAGCATAGAACCTTTACCCTATATGCCATCTGGTGCACAAATGATGGGAACTGCAGCATTTTGACCTTCTGTTCTGGAGTTGAGACTCCTATACCTCCTACAGAGATGGAACTTGAAAGCTGACATGGCCTGTTGGCCAAACTCACCTGCAGTTTACCCTCTGCCTATGAAGCTTGTGGCAATGAGAAAGGAGGGTGATCTGACCCTCCTGGTTAGAAGCGTACCCTGGCTAGAATCTGCAGGTAGAAAGAATCCAGTTTTCCTGGCCATACTCACCCAGATTGGAGAGAAGGGAAAGAAAGCAGGCTGTGGCCCAAGCTGCACAAACATTCAATTCTCACTGAGACGTTCTCAGTTAGATGTTTCCTCATCAGTTTATTAGCTTAAGGCAGTTCCGGAGACGTTAACATTTTTAATACACTGTCCACCCATTGTGCTTGTTTTGCTGGGGAGTGAGTGTTCAGTGCTAATCTTGCCTCAATTCTGAAAGTGGGTCTTTGGATCCAATTGTCAAGTTGTTTAAAAAATTAAATATTCCTAACCATTATCTTATACAATGCATAAATTGTTTTTGTAGGTAGCAAAAGGAGAATATTATTCCCACTAATAAATAAAATTATCTATTTTGCTGCAGTTTTGGTTAGTTTCAGACAAGAACCTTTGAGAATACAAAGTATATTCTCATTGATTTTGCTGCTGAGGTGTGCTGGTGATTTTCTCTCCTTGTTTTCTCATTTACTGTTGTCTTATAATGTATTTTAAAAAAGAATAACAGTTAACATTAAGAAAATATATATCTGTATTTCACACTATACAGAATTTTCATCATCTGTTTCTCATAATATGCATGCTTAGCAATGGTAGTTATACATAACTTTAACTTCAGATTGCTTTAGAAACCAACTGATGAAAATCACTACCAATCATCCCCATAAACTTGTAATAACTATTTTTAGCTCTCTAAATTAATTTCATTATCATGATTACTGATACAATATTAAGCTAATCAACCCCTTGTACACACACAAAAATAAGAGGGAGAAAGAAATGTCTCAGTCTTATTTTTTATGGTTACTCTGCAACCATTTAAGTATGACTGATCATTTTAAGTTCCATATTTCTTTCCAATGCGATTAGGACAGTTTTGATATTTAGTGTATTAATCAGCATCCACTCAAGACAGCAAAACCATAAAGTAGTTTAAACACAGAAAGTTTCATATAAAGAAATACTAATTATATAAGAAGTTAAAAACATGAAGGATTGTGTACCTAAGGGGTAAAAGGAATTTTAAAGAATAGAGGAATACCAGATATAGGGAGAGGTCACTACCTTGCAGGTTAAGTGCCACCAACCAAAGGAGAAACACATCTGGGTTCTTCTCCCAGGGTCGAGATATCTAGACTCTGCCCCATGGTGTATGGGAAAATGGACAAGTTCACTATGGTGCTGTAGCAAGCTGTCCAAGCGGAGGTGCCAAGACTTGGAGGTCACTGCAAAGCTGTCTGCAAGTGTGCTCAGGTGGTGAGAAGCCAGCTAAGAGGACCCTGGGAGAAGCATCCAGTGAAAAGGTGTCCTGTGCTGCTGGATTCCAGACAGAGGAGCTCATGAAGATCAGGAAGGGCGCTGCCTCTCCCCTATGTCCCTCTGGTGCCCTTGATTATCTTAAGCTTAACATTGCCATTTGAAAATAAACATTGATGATTGGCTCCTCTATGATAAAGTAGCAATGTAGGGTAGATTTGAAACCGAGAGACAATAAATTATTAAAAGGCCCATCTAGTATATAATTCAAATTTTCTTAATTACAAGGGCAACTCCAGATGATCATTTCTTATAGAAAACTACAGTTAATTTTTTCAAATAAGACTTTTCAATGCATTCTGTTTGCTTTTACCCTGTCACTCCCCCTGGGTTTAGTAAACCTACCCCTCCCCTTCCAGACCTCGGGAAGCCCCAGTCTCTTCTTCCTCCCCAACTCCCTCTTTGGTTGCCCAAGCACTCCCCCAAATTCTGAAGTAGTCTTCGTAAGATCCAATTCAAATGAGATATGTAAGCAAAATGGGCAAACAGGTAAAACCACTTGGTTGAGAATGGAAAAGATGAATTCCCACCTCCCCTCCACATGTGTTCACGAGGGCACATTTTAAATCTAGGGCCATAAAACACAAACCATGGTATCAAAAGGTATAGGAATAACTTTCACAGTAAGAAATAAACACATCGGTAGTCATTTTGTTTTTCTCTGTCCCAGACACACCTGGTATGGGGCTTAATTCTCTGAGAAGCTCCAGGAATAAGGGATTAACATGAATTTTCTTTTTCTTTCTTTCTTTTTTTAAACAGCACTCATCAAAATCTCTTGTAAATTGAAGGAATGGTCTTGCTCAGGATAAACAGTTGGTGGGTGGAAACTGGCTTCAAATACAGGTGTTTTCTCCTTTTGAAGCCAGTGCCCAGGGCCAGGCTTGGTCAGGATGGGTCCTGCAGGTACCCACTGGCCCAGTCTTCATAGGTAGCTTCTTTAGCTTACCCCGTAGTTTATCAGATGGGTCCTCTCCCCAGGATCTAGAAACTAGACAGTAAGGACTGATACAGCAGGGGGTCCAGATGCCTGTTTCTTCCACCACGGCCAGTGTGCATCAGATCAGATGCTTGGCTGGAGGTTCTCTCTGCCATACTGATGATTAAATGTGTTTAATATCGCCTCTACTCTTCTATCGCTACAGCCGTGTTTGTGAGAAGAGAGTGCTGTTTTTTCAGTTCTACCCAAAGTGGTGTCACTACTAAAGTGCCGGCACTATAAACATTTACTTAGAACCTACAATTTTCCAAAGACTATGGAATGGTGATTTTTGTTAAGAATACTCTTAATAGCAAACCAAAAATATTTTTTTCTAACAAGTCAATATCTTGTCTTTCATATCTAGCTATTTGATTAGTGACAGACACAGTATTTTTACCAAAGTGTTCCTACTCTAATAATTTTTTGGTTATTATTGCTGTCTTTATTACAAATTGTCTTCAGTTTCTAGATCTCAGTTGACATCTTTTCTGTTACATACTTTGTATTTTAAAGCATATTTTCTGAACCAATTGTCCCAAGCTTCAGAAACCTGTTATAAAGTTTGTGTCATGCTCTTTCCAAAAGACAGGGACCACACTGTTAACCCTCTCAGCATTTGGCATAATGTCCTTCCCATTTTAAGTGTGCAGTACATACTTTCAAAATTTTTTTTTTTTTTTTTTTTTTTGTCAATGATAGTATTGAAGAACTTGAAGAGAATGGACAGTGTTAAGGATAAGATAAGCAATTTATTGTTTGTCTTCTAATATATTAACTACACTTTGTTTTTTTGTTTTTTTGTTTTTTTTTTGAGAAGGAATCTCACTTTGTCACCCAGGCTGGAGTGCAGTGGCACGATCTTGGCTCACTGCCACCTCTGTCTTCTGGGTTTAAGCAATTCTCTTGCCTCAGCCTCCCGAGCAGCTGGGATTCCAGTCACGTGCCACCATGTCCAGCTAATTTTTGTATTTTTAGTAGAGACAGGGTTTCATCATGTTGGCCAGGCTGGTCTTGAACTCCTGACCTCAGGTGATCCACCTGCCTCGACCTCCCAAAGTGCTGAGATTACAGGGGTGAGTCACTGTGGCCAGCCTCTGTTGCATTTTATGTTTTCTCTCCTGAAAGAGAAAATTTCTAAGATGATTTAAAAATTCACAATTAAATCAATTGTCAATATGATCTCACAAGCAGGAGGTCATATTCTATGAAGTGAGGCCCATGTTCTGTTTCTGGTCCAGCTGCAGAGACAAATGGAAACCGGCTTCCTCTGTTAGATGTGCTGTCAGGTGAGGTGCTCTGTGCTTGTATCATTTCTCCATCATTTGCCTCCTAGTGATACACATGACAGCTGTGTGTAAAATGTACTCAGAGTTAATGACGCAGAGTTTTCCAGCTTCTGAGTGTCACTTAGTTTGCTTGTTACATGGATTTGTGATCATCATCTTGGCTAATTGATGCAAGAATCCACTATGAAGTTCTCCTTTTTTTTTAACCCGGTGAAGAGGCCAAAAAGTATTTCAGAGAAGTATTTCAGAGTAAGAGAGAGTCATAGCTTTTGTTGCATCTTTAATTCCGAAATAACATTTTCCTTTTTGCTGTTGTCCAAATCCTCTTTGATATCCATCATCCTTTATTATGTGTCAGACCTTAAGAAAAAATCCCTGCATAGCAGGAAGTTTCAGAGCCTAAACGTGGTGATACTGTGTTGATGACAGCCGAGTGACACACCAGGATAGCAAAACACAGGAGCCCTTCTCTTAACTCTGCCTTCCCAGGTCCATGAAGAAACAATGTTCAGAAACTTCATGAGTCTAGAGAGATCTGTTTGTAAGACTTCAATTTCTATAGTTTCATTACGGGAACCTATTTAGATTTAGTTTCTTTAAAATGTGGAAAACAACCTTTGTTCTTCTTATGCCTGAGATAAATTTCACTTCTAGTTGTAGCTTAGGTGCATTTAGAATGGCCGTCTATTTCAGACATTCTTCCTCTCTAAAAGAGTATAGTTTTATCCATTCACTCACCGAAAGTTTCAGGTTGATTAGCTGCTATGTAGAGAACATGCTAAGATTATAGGACTGGAAGCTGCACTGAAGACTTAGTCTGTCAGCTACCATCTGCTATGCCCTCCTTCCCCAGCCAGCCCTAAATCAGTGCTGCATTGGGTCTACTCTGGACAAAGGTGCTCTGTATCAGAAATCAGAAACAACACTTTTTCTTTGCTTTCAAGGAGTGTATATGTTATTAGGGGAACAAAGTACTTGAAGAGTTTATACTCAAACTGGGGTTAGCCAGACTAGCGTAGGGTATCAAAAGATTTCCTAGAGGCATACCAGAGCCAAATTTTAAAAATCAAGAGGTATGTGTTGGGAGAAGAAAAGTAAGATGAAGCTGCATGTCTAACAACAAGGATGCGGAAGAAGAGACTGTGTTTGATGTCCACTTAAGTCAGGAGTCCAGTTAGGCTGTGAGAGGTGGTAAGCACTGTAAGGAAGGTAGCAGTGTTGGTGGCACACAAGGAGACTTGGAGTTTTAATGCAGAATGGAGTAGGACCTGGTAATACGTGGAATCTGCTCACAGAGTAGGAGGAATCAAGAATGAATTGCAGATTCTTGTTTGGGAACCTGGGTGAAAGCTGAGGCATTCACTCACACGGGGAGCTGGAATTAGGTTTGCGGGTGGTTAAGCCCACTGCAGACTGGATGAGTTTGTGATGCCTGTGAATAACCAAGCAGGCATGGTCTGCAGGCTGTGGCACCTGCATGTGTGGGGGGATAGAGGTACACATGCGAGTTCTTTACATTACATTTCTCAGCACTGTGCTGTCCATTCACATCAGTTCAATTGTTCAAGCGATATAAGCCAGTCATGTGGCCTAAGTTATGCTATCGGCTGTGCTCTCTGCAGGAATCTGATGCAAGAAGTCCTGAAAGATGCATGGCTTTCACTTCAGCCAGGCCTCATGTCACCATTCTTGTGGCTACACCAACACACGGGTGACTAACTGTCCAGTGTCCTCTGGGAATCTCCTGACTTCAGCCCCAAGTTCTGTGCCCAGGAGATCCCCAATCCCGGCCGACTGGAACCAAGTTCTGTGCTCAGGAGGTCCCCAATGCCGGCAGACTGGGGCAGTTGGTTCCCAGTGGGAGTCTAAATTCGTGGGGACAGTTGATTGCCAGTGGGAGTGTAAAGTCATGTTTTGGTTACATTAGGTACAGGTAGGAGGTGCTGTGTGTGTGTGTGTGTGTGTGTCTGTGTGTTTGGGTGGGGTGGGAAGGGCTTGTTCCATATTTGCCTCAAATTGGTGATAAACGTGTCCAAGGAATTCAGAGTCATTGGCTCCCTCTCTATCACCCCAGGAGAGCTTACCACCATTCATGGTCCTAGCACAACATGTTTGAAAATCTAAGTTCTCCCTTAAATTGTATTCTTCAGAGGATCATGAGAAACAGTCTCTGCAACTCCAGAAACAAAAGGAGCTTACATTGAAAAATCAACGCTATTTAACTAAAACAAAAAGGCTGTTACCACTGTCAGTCGTTGCTTCTCTATTGAATTTGTTTCACAGTCTGCCTTCCTGTATCACCTTCTCATTTTGCCTTCACTTGTTTTCACCTACTACTCCGGACTGGGGGATTTTTTTTTGTTATTAATCCAATGAACTTTATTGGACTTGTTGGATGATATGCTGAAAGACGAATAACGTGTGTGTGTATGCGTTTATTTGAATGTGATTGAGAGTATCAGGATTTATACTTTATTTCTGCAGGAAATATGCAATGTTATATGTTTAACTCAAGAATTTTCATTGTGCACTTCATAAAAGCTATTATCTGTTTTGTTATCAGTTTTCTGATGCTTAATATTCTTGATAAAATGATTGGAAAAGCTGACTTTTTATAATTGTTGAGTTCATGAACTGAAATGAAAGCTGTAGCTAGCAGGTAATGGTTTGCTCTAATATGAATGGGTAATGCCTGATAGGATTAATACCTTATTTACCAAGAACTACCATGTAAGAACATGAACCTCTGAAATAACCCCAAGCTCTTGAGGTGACGCCTGTGTATTATACTGTCACCCCTAGTGGAATTTGTTTAGAGCCATTGCTGTCAAACACTGTTGAAGTAATTCACCTAAATACAGTTGTTAAGACAAGTCATCCATAAGAAGCAATTTGTTGCAAACTGCAAATGAGATTACTTTAGATGGTCTCTGTGATGTGCAGAAACCCTGAAATGAAATACCACACAGATGAAGAGAGGGGACCAAGGAGCTACTTTGACAAGGAGGAGCTCAGGCATTCAATTTGGATTGTTGGAATCAGTCTCAGGCGGTCAAACTGATATAAACCAGAAATCTGCACTAAGCAAAGAGAAGGAAGAGGCGTGGAAACTCCCAAGCACAATGAAAACTAGTCTTTGTACAGAGCTTTGGAAGCATCACACTGCCCTAAATTATTAAAGTAGAGGAGATCGTTCTGCACCCTAATCTTCCTCTTCTACCTCTCTGGTCGGAAGGCAGGCTGCTTATATTTCATCATATACATCCAATTGTATGTCTATCATATTATATATTTACATATTTATTATATATATATCAAATTATACATCTCTGGGCAGGTATCATTTTAGTGTGGAAGAAAAGAGACCCCATGAGGTATGAAAGGGAAAGCATAAATGAGTGAATTACATAAACAAAACTCACTGTGGTAAGGTCCCATCCTTTAAGATGGCCTTGTGGATCCTGCTCAAATCCTACTGATGGCAGTATCATTCGAAGCCTTGTTCTAATTTGTTTTAATTTTAAAAAGCTTTACCTGGAAGAACTGCTATTTCATGTTCATCAGTGAACTCAATTCACTAAGGAATGTATCCTAACATTACCTTCTAGAAGGTTCCTTCTTTGACATAACCTCTAAAATGGTCTTTTAATGCTTTTGTCTTCACTCTGTCACTCAACCTTTTACTTTCCAGAGTCACTGTCTCTGGAATTTTTGTCATGAGTAAATTTGTTTAGTATTTCTCTACTGATAAGCTTTAGGAGAGTGGGACTTCATGAGAGTGGGAAGCTTTTATGACCACTTTTCCAATGTGGAAAACACTGCTCATAGCACATACTCAATAATTATGTTAAATAAATGCTTGTGATTGCCTTATTTTGAGACAGGGTCTTGTTGTGTCACCCAGGCTGAAGTGGTGAGGTGGTCGGATCATGGTGCCATGATTGGTTGGATCACAGCCGCCTCGACCTCCTGGGCTCAAGCCGTCTTCCCTCCTTAGCCTCCCAAGTAGCTGAAACTACAGGCACTTGCCTCATCACACCTGGACATTTTTATTTTATTTTTGATAGAGACAGGGTCTTGCTGTGTTGCCCAGGCTGGTCTGGAGCTCTTGAACTCAGGAGTAATCCTCCTGCCTTGGCTTCCCAAAGTGCATGGACTGACTGACTGAAATGAGGAGTACAGAATTCATTCAATTCCATTTTTTTTTCCTCCCATTGGTCAACAGAAAGCTTAGCTCTGAGTTCAGTAGCCAAATATAATACATTACTATAGATCTTAGTTGTGTGGGTTCTTATATGGGTCTTTTCCTCTCCATGATTTAATTTTAATTTTTATATTAGCACAATCTTTTTGTAAGAATATTAAGACTTCTTCCTCTCATGTTCTCTACCCTTACTAACAGATATTTTTATGCCTCTTGTAAATGAAAGCAAGATGAAAATACAATACTTGCTTTCAACTTGTGAAGAGACCACTGTTTTTTTCTGTTAAATATTTGACATTTATTAAAACCCTCTGATGTGTTATACACTGGATACAGTGCAAGACAGTGCATACTGCATCAAAGTACTAACTTTTTTTTTCTTTGTAGTCTGAATCTCTGTCACCAGGCTGGAGTGCAGGAGTGCGATCTGGTTTGCAACCTCTGCCTCCTGGGTTCAAGTGATTGCACTGCCTCAGCCTCCCAGGTAGTTGGGACTACAGGCCCGCACCACCACACCCAGCTAATTTTTGTAAATTTTGTATTTTTAGTAGAGACAGGGTTTCACTAAGTTCGCCAGGATGGTCTCCATTTCTTGACCTCGTGATCTGCCCGCCTCAGCCTTCCAAAGTGCTGGGATTACGGGCATGAACCACCGTGCCTGGCTACTAAATACCTATAAAAAAAGCAAACAGATATTCTGAGTTGCAGCAGTGTGCTGCTTTCTCCCATGTTGTGTGCTCCTGAAGATCAGACACTGTCTCTTTGCCTTTCATCTTTGTCTCCCTCACACATAGGTACTCAGTAACTTTTTAATTGCTGCCCAGTGCTGTTTTACTCTATATCAACTATTTTGGGGTTGTAATTTGGAAAACAATGGTCAAAGAAGTGCTGATGTAGAGGATACATTGAACAGAAGCGAGACAGGACAAGGGAGTCCTTGGTCTGGGGGCAAATTGGAACCCAGTCATCAAGGACAGGACACCCAGGGCCCACAGCAGGAGAGATGGCTAGGACAGGACTAGTGAAAGGTAGAATCTGGGGGAAAAAAGGCAAGAAAAAGAGCAAAATTGAGCATCTTCTATGTGCTGGGCGTGGTGCCCAGGTTTTATACATATGTTATGGAGGTTGAGATTTCTAAGTAAAGAAACTGGGTGATGAAGTCATTTACAGAGATGGGGAATGTAGGAGGGGAAGCTTGTAGGGCACAATTATGTAAAAATGCCCAAACATAGGTGCTTCCAACTGCTTGCCACCATTGTTTCCTTCTCTTTTTCTCCACCCCACCCTATTCTTCCCATTTCTTCCCCATACTCCCTGTCTCTCCCTCCTCCCATCCCATTCCTCTCATGCTGATTATGTTCATGATTTATGTGGACTGCTCCAAGATGTATTCTGGCTACAGCAATGAATATTGATTACCTCTATTATGGGAATGGCTAAATAATTAGATGAGTCCATTGGGATCCAACTTCCTGTGACTCAGACCCAGCCTAAAGAGAGAAAATCACAAGTAACTCAGTTCATGTTACACTGAAGGATGATGGTTTTAATAACTGAATTATCAACAGAAATTGGGGAAAAAATGTGAACTTCTACATGGCTATTCTAAACATAGCTGCAGCATCTCTTATGTTATGCACCAGAATCATTCTGGGAAAAAAATGAGAGGAGGAGGCTTAAAACCAATGAGGACAGATGCTCATTTGAATCTTATCATCTCTTCCTGGTAAAACATGTCTGAGTTTCCTTTCAGTAGTTACAACCTGAGTGTGAATAAGCATAGACATTTTAATTATTCTGATAAAATAGAAGTAAAACTGTATTGTAGAAGAATGTACTTGCTTTTGAGTGATCTATATGGCAAAATATTTGCAAAGTCTGAATAGACTTCATTAGCTTATTTTATTTTTGCAAATCTCTTAAGCTATTCAATCTTCTTAAAAACAGGTTTTATAGCATCCTTCTGTGGGCCTTTTACTCAAGAACCATGAATTAGGCTAAACGTACGCAAGTAATAAATAATATTGACTAATATCCATTTGTCCCTTAGGATCCAGAAGAGAAACAGGTCAACTGATAATTTATCAGGGAATTTTGAACTTTATAGATGAAATATGTGCATGTGTGTGTTTAGTTTGTGAATCAGAGAACTGGATACACATCAGAAAGATGGAGAAATTACCTTTTACACTGTGCCAGAATTTGGTTTCTGTCTCCTTCTGCAGATGACAACATTTAAAGCCTTAAACATGGTTGTCATTATGTCACTCGGAAAAACTCAAAAGTGAAATTAAGATGAAATGAGCAACGTCAAAAAAGACACATATCGCCTTTCCTATTGAGAAGAAAGATGTTAACATATGTTGGTGAATAAATTACATTTTCCCACCGTTATGTTTATTAATTGACTGATACTAAGACTTTAATATTGCACAGTACAAGAATGGAAAAATGTTAGATTTCAAAGAGATGTTCCCATGATTCGAATGTTATAATTAAACTTATGTACTAATAGGAACTTAAAATGACTGAGCTTCCTTTCTGCTGTTGTCTGGGAAATAATTTAATGGAAAATAATTCCAGAGTGAAAATATCTTCCAATCTGGATCAGGGTACACAGGGTTACTGAAAGTAGGAGTTGGCCCAGTGACATGTTTTGTTCCCTGTTAATTGAGTTACTGTAGAATGCTTTTTAAATTAAAAATCCTCCCAGACTGGCAAATAAAATGTACCCTTTTTTGTATTATAACTATATTTGGAAATGCTTTGTTAAATGGGCTTTTGAGTCTTTCACCTGAATAAAGATGAACAATATTTTAAATGTTAAAAAAAAAAACTTTTAAAAATAGGCGTTATGGTTATATGTTCACCTTTAGGTGATACGAGCAATACACAATGATAAAAGTGAGAACTAGGAAGAGATCGAGAACACAGACGGGAACAAAATTCCCAGTGGACAGCTAAGTGTAGGGGTGATATTCCAGGAAACCTCATGCGGAAACACTTAACTTTGCTTGTTCAAGTTTACCACTTGCCCCTGCCAAAAATGTCCAAGATACTTTTGCGTGCTATTAGAATTCTCTTTTAAGTAATATGGGGAGTCTGGTAATTGTCTTCATTTCTGTGAAAGATGAGTGATTGAATAGTAAAATTGTACATTACTCGGGCATCCTCTGCTTGTACTTTTTTTTAACCTTTATCCCTTAAATCTTTGAAACGTTGACTTCTTAATTGTATTACTTTATTTTCTTCTCCTTTGATAACGCTTTATACATAACGGCAAAAGTCTTAAGTTGGAGACTTAATTTTGATTTTATTAACTATGAGTGCAGTTTCTAAAACAAGAGGTCACAGGAGAATGTGGAAACCATTCCTTTTCGGTAAACCTGTCATCTTTGAACAAGCTTAGTCAAGTGGAAAGTATTATATGAAACCATTTTCTGTTGACAGAGCATTGGTATTTGTAGTGTTACTCTGTTTTCTTATCTGCAGAGTGAGGGATTTGGATTAGAGCCTCTCCAAGGAACATCCAGATCTTAGATTTAAGGATTTTGTTTACTGTCTATGAATAACATAAATTCTACTCCTTTCTCTGGGTCCAGACAAATGCCATCCTCTTCAGGAATCCTTTTCCCATTATTCAGGGAGCTGAAAGGGATTTCTGTTTCCTCTTGTACAGCATTTTGAATTACCACATTCTGATAATTCATTGTAATCATCAGTCTGCCTCAACCTTTTATTTGCATTAGTTGTATCTTACCTGCTACAACATAACCACCCATCAGGCAAGAACTTTGTCATGCATATTCGTGTTTTTCCTTATCCATAATAATTGAGAACTAACGTGGGATTAATAATTTATTAAAATATTGTCGGTCTTGAACATTCTATTCTTAAATTTACATTTAAAGTAAGTACCTTTTCCCAAAGAAACACTGTTAAAACTGAGGTTAGGCTCCCAGACCTGACACAGGCTGATGATCTTTTTGATTAACTCCACAATCCCTTCCATGAAACCCTTTCTTATCACTCCACCCCATCATTTGCTGTTCTCACAGGGCCACCTTCTTTTTTTTAAAGGAGAAGAAGAAACAGGGTCTCAGCCAGACATGATGGCTCACGCCTGTGATCCCAGAACGTTGGGAGGCCAAGGAGGGTGGATCACGAAGTCATGAGTTTAAGACTAGTCTGGCCAAGATGGAGAAACCTCGTCTCTACTAAAAATACAAAAAAAAAAAAAAAAAAAAAAAAAAAAAAAAAAAAAAAAAAAAAAAAAAAAAGCCAGGTGTGGTGGGCGCCTGTAATCCCAGCTACTCGGGAGGCTGAGGCAGAGAACTGCTTGAACCTGGGATGTGGAGCTTGCAGTGAACTGAGATTGCGCCACTGCATTCCAGCCTGGGTGACAGAGCGAGACTCTGTCTCAAAAAAAAAAAAAAAAAAAAACANAGGGCCACCTTCTTTTTTTTAAAGGAGAAGAAGAAACAGGGTCTCAGCCAGACATGATGGCTCACGCCTGTGATCCCAGAACGTTGGGAGGCCAAGGAGGGTGGATCACGAAGTCATGAGTTTAAGACTAGTCTGGCCAAGATGGAGAAACCTCGTCTCTACTAAAAATACAAAAAAAAAAAAGCCAGGTGTGGTGGGCGCCTGTAATCCCAGCTACTCGGGAGGCTGAGGCAGAGAACTGCTTGAACCTGGGATGTGGAGCTTGCAGTGAACTGAGATTGCGCCACTGCATTCCAGCCTGGGTGACAGAGCGAGACTCTGTCTCAAAAAAAAAAAAAAAAAAAAAAACCACAAAAAAACGGTCTCATTCTGCTCCCCAGGTTGGAGTGCAATGCACTGATCATGGCTCCCTGCAGCCTGTTTCTCAAGTTCAGGTGATCCTCCCACCTCAGCCTCCTGAGCAGCTGGGACTACAGGTATGCACCACCACGCATGGCTACTTTGATGGAGTTGGGGTTATGTCATGTTGCCCAGGCTGGTTTCAAACTCCTGGGCTCAAGAGATCCACCCACCTCGGGCTCCCAAAGAAGTGGGATTACAGGCATGAGCCACCACTCCCAGCCGTGGCCACTCTTCAAGGGATCTTCCGTCCCAAAAGTATCCTAGAAATAGATGATTGTGGAAAAAAACTGTCTTTTGTTTCTTTTGATGCCTCATTTATGAAGTATGGATTTCAGTTCAAAACTCAGGTATGTAACACATGTAACAACAAAATCACAACTTGCTCTCTATAGTTGAACACGGGGCCCTCCGGCCTGCGAAACAGCTTCCCCTCCTTTTCTTGGACTGTGTCAGGTTCCTAAGAGTTGGCACAGGGTCGGGGTGCTGCCAGGGAAGAGGCATTGACATTGTTTCCATCATTTCGTCTACCTCAACACCCAAAGACTTTCTCTGACCAGCTGAATGACCCACGTCACGTCCCTGCATCCGTGCTCTCTCTTCTCCTTGTGCCCTACTCCAGTGGGAGAACAATTCTGTGTTGAAGATGTTAATTACTAAGAAGGCAATTTAAACATTCTTGTTAATCATCTATTTCTGACACATTTCTATGATTTCTTAGTGTGGATTCTCAGTACAGCCTATTATTGGATACTCAGTGCAATGTTATACCCCCAAATAGAAATTCCTTCCAAGTTATGGGAAAGTGATAATGTAATGTTCTCTAGTGTCTTCAATAACCTTACTTTCCTGGGAATAGATGCCTGGCCCAGTTCGACTGTGAACACACAGTTCTTTCTTGAACACCAGCATAAGATTTCAATTCATTGAAGCCACTTTTATCACACAAGCTACCCAAACGAAAACAAAACCAATGAAGTATAAAATTGGCTTTATAAAAGTAAAGACTTTGACTTTCTTAAGTAACTCACTGGAGGGTATAAATTTTGAAAGACTGGTACGGTAAGAAATAGAATTATCCAAAAGCATAGAATTGTTCAGCTCCTCAAAAAATGAGATATTAAGGAAAATACTTGATACAATTCTAAAGTGTACAGAAAATGGTTGATTTAATGAGGCAGATATAACTAACAGAATGGCATAGGTAATGACAGAACATATGGCTAGAAAGAGAACAAGAGAAAACTAATGCTCAAACAATGAAGAAAGTAGTCTTAACCAGGATCCTGCACATTAAAAAAGGTGTCAGATTCTTTTAGTGCCATCACCCAACCTTAAAACAATATTGTATCTACTATCCAGTCATACTTTGCTGTTCACAGAAGTAACATGTTAAATATGTTCTTCTGTGTGAGTGCATAAATGTGCAGTGGCTTCAATAAGGGTAAAGGTTTTCATTTTAACACCTGAAAATCAAATGAAAGAGAAGGGAAATAACATTTAACACAGTGGAAATCTCCCAATTATTTTATGTAAATGAAGAAGGGAGAATATATGTAAGACTTGGAGAAGATCAGAGTCTGAACAGTGAATTACTTTGACTGGAGCGGGAGTCCTCTTGGTTGTCATTTGCACCGGAAGGAATGACTGAGGTCACAAGCGTCTGATTATCTGGAATGATACGTTCTTAGTCAAATCAGGGAACATTAGGTAGACATATTCCTATCATTTTACCTCATTATTTTTCTCCATGCACCTGTGCTTAGAGTGACCCTGTCTTTTGCTGTGTTCAACGTCATCCCAATTACAATCATGCCCTTAATGATAATAACCGTGTTTACAGACAGTATCTATCCCTTATGCAGAATGCTCAGCATTTCAGGTTCTGGAGCTGCTTTAATTCTTAGAAAACCCGTAAAAGATGCACACTATTGTTCTCCATGGCTGAAAAAACTTGTCTGTAAAAATACATCATAATTGAACATGACTGCTTATGTCTTCCTCAGGTGGTTTTCTCACATGCTGTTGATCTAAAAGTTGTCCATATTTGACTACCACGTTGAGCATGACCTCCAAGAACCTCTGCTTTTTTTTTTTTTTTTTTTTTTTTTTTTGAGATGGAGTCTCACTCTGTCACCCAGGCTTGAGTGCAGTGGCACGATCTCTGCTCACTGAAACGTCCAACTCCCAGGTTCAAGTGATTCTCCTGCCTCAGCCTCCCAAGCAGCTGGGATTACAGGTGTGCGCCACCGTGCCCAGCTAATTTTTGTATTTTTGGTAGGGACAGGGTTTTGCCATGTTGGCCAGCCTGGTCTCAAACTCCTGACCTCAAATGATGCACCTGCCTTGACATCCTACAGTGCTAGGATTACAGGCATGAGCCACTGTGCCAGGCCAGCTCTATCTTCCTCTTCGCAAAGATAGTGTGTGTTTTCCTTCCTTAACCTCGCATCATTCTTATTCCATTTTTACATTTTCACTTCATATCACAGGTAATTATGTCATATGTATATATGCATGTGTATATATACACATTTCTTATGAGGACTCCTGTAGATATCATGAACTGAAAACATAGTTGAGTGTTTTCATACGTCAACTTATTTATCCGGAAGTTTGTAACTAACACTGTTACCACCATATGAAGGATTTTCTGGACATCACACAGATCACACTTTGTTTATAGTAGAGATAAAATTTGTTTATAGTTTGATAAAACTGTTCATATTTTGTATCATCTTTAGCCAACTGCTGTGAGAATCTTCTTCAGAATTGCAGGATTGTATGGTATATATGCTATTTCTTGAACTGCACATGAACTGCATAGCTGTTCCAGTAAATTCTTGGCATCACCTAAAACTATGTCATGTCTTTGAATGTGAAATTTTCTTCATATTTAAGTAAAAGCATATTCTTCATATGTGTTGAGCCACACATGGCTGACATTTCTGTTGTGATATTCTATGCTGTATTCTTGTGCTAATATTTGTGGCATATAAAAAAAACACATAGATAAGAAGATAAACCCTGGTTGCATCATACAATTCAATGTGGTTGAATAATGAATAACAATTGTTGCAATTTTCTTGGAATTGTGTTTTGTTGCCTTTGTTATCAAAGCCGTTATTTCAAAGACCAGTGTGTATGCATATTGTTGGTAGACTTTGTCTAAAATAAAACAAGCTTATTTTCTAGTGAATACCAAACTTCCACAAAGAAAGATGGATGCTAATGACTTGACATTAACCATCTTAAAACACATTAATTACAAATACAAATTGAACACCTCTTGTATACTCAGTAATGTATCTCTGTAAGAATTCTAACATTTAAAAGGAGAAAAGGTACGTTGCTATACCAGCTACCATTTTTTATAGCCCTTTTACATACAGTAAGTAAAGGCAGATACCACCTCTCTTTCCAAATAACTGTATATTCTAAATTACAATCAAAATCTTAAAAGTAGAGGTAGTGTTTTTGGGAGATGGAAGAGTTTAAGGAATGACACTATTTTGGAGATATCTGTGGTGCTGCAGATATATTACTTTGAGGGACAACTATCATTTATGCTTATATGAACATATACATATGTTCACCAGAAACAAGCAATCACATTTACAGTCCCATCTCAAATCATGTGAATAAAGGCAACTTAGATATTTTAGCTTTAGAAATCAAATTTTAAAAATTACAAGTAATCAGAGACCATTACTATCTTTGGATTTCATACAAACATAAAATATTCACTGATTCTAATATCAAAAAATATACATTTCGGGGAACTACATTTTCAGTGACACTGAATAAGGGAAAGTCAACCAAGTTTTAAAACTATTTTGGAATCCACAGCAATCCAGAGAACTTGCTTCTGTTTTTCTAGCCAATTTGGGAAAGAGCTATCAGTGAAACAAAATAAAATCTCTTTAGTTGCATATGGTTTGAGAGGTTCTCTAGGTAAACAGACATAAGGAATAACATCTTTTATATACATAACAGATGTAATATGCTTGTAGATAAGCGTATAAGTACATGTGTTTAGAAATGGACTGTATATGTTAATATATACGGTAGGGAATAGAAAGGTGTAGGCTTTGTTAACGGTAGAAATCTCTAGGCAAAAGCATGGGAATGTGATAGACTTGGAAGGAGAACTTCCACCTTACACTTTGTATACATTTGTTTTCTACTTTAAAAATTGTTTACTGTTATAAAAACAAAAAAATTTAAAGAAAGATTTATAAACAGTTATCACTGCACTGTATATGAAATGTCTGCTATAAAGATTTGTCAGGAGACTATCACCTTGCCTGCATTTGAAGCTGTGTTTCAGATGTTTTTGCTGAATCGGGACAGTAGATAAGACTGGGAGAAGATAAGCATTTAGTCACGTGTTTCTACAACTCAAACTCTGAGCGGTTTTTAAACAAAATGGGTCTCTGGACCCCTTAGAAAAAAGGGGACATAGGAGTCACTCAGGGCAAATTTACTTTTATTTGGTTTTGGAACATTTGGCTCCTAACTTTCTCAGTACAATGGTTATGTAAGAAGCAGATAAAATTTATAAAGGAATTTCCTAAAATTGTAGCAGCATAATTTAAAATAACTCAGCTCTTTCTTGAATTTTCTGCTCACTCTTTTATTACTCACACTTCAGTATCTGACTGAACCTTACTATTTGATTTATCTTGTGATACATCCAAGATTAATCAGTCGAATGGATTGATATGCAATATTTAAATAAAACTTTCCATTTATCTCCTGTACCTCAAACATTTTAGCATTTGAAAGACACCTGTAAATATTTTAGAAAACATGTGATTTTTCAGTGAAACAAAATTAAATACATAGGTGATGAAGAACTTCAGCATTATCAAATATATTAAATATAAAATGTTTGTATAAACCATATATTGAATTGCTTCTATGTTTTGCATATGAAAATTGAAAGTTATTTATAATGCATTCTCTCTCTGTAAAGTACCTTATCTCTAACTCATAACAAGACACTTAACATTTATTTCATTTTAAGAAAATAATCTTAAGGATGAATTCTGGGGCTGGGTGAGGTGGCTCATGCCTGTGATTACAGCACTTTTCGAGGTTCAGGCAGGAGGATTGCTTGGGGCCAGCCATTTGAAACCAGCCTAGATTGCAGAGTGAGACCTTGCTCTCTACCGCCACCCCCCACCACCAAAGAACAAACAAAACCTGTGTAGTGCTCAGGTCTGTAGTCCCAGTTACTCAAGAGGCTGAGTTGGGAGGATTGCTTGGGACCAGGAGGTTGAGACTGCAGTGAGCCAAGGTTGTACCACTGTACTCTAGCTTAGGTGACAGAGACCCTGTCTCTGAAAAAAAATTAAAAACTTTTGTTTTGATTAACGAGTCAAATGATTAGAAAAAAAATGTATATTTTAAAATAATAGATGCATATATTTTCACTATTTTAAAATTATTTAATTTTTATTTATTTTGAGACGGAGTCTCACTCTGTCACCCAGGCTGGAGTCCAGTGGCGTGATCTTGGCTCACTGCAACCTCCACCTCCTGGGTTCAAGCAGTTCTCATGCCCCAGCCTCCTGAGTAGCTGGGACTAGAGACACACGCCACCACATCCAGCTATGTTTTTGTGTTTTTAGTAGAGACGGGGTTCCAGCATGTTGGCCAGGCTGGTCCCAAACTCCTGACCTCAGGTGATCCACTCACATCGGCCTCCCAAAATGCTGGGATTACAGGTGTGAACCAACATGCCCGGCCAGAATTAATTTTTAAAATAATACATTCACATGATAAAATTCTCAAGCAGCACAAATGTCCACATTAAATTTTTCTTCCCTATCATAGAATGCTACTACCTATCTTTCCAGAGAAAATGCTAAAGTTGCTTTTTCATCTTACAAAATTATATATAGATATGCATGTCAGCAGTGTTATCTATACCTGCCTTTATATGCATAAACATTACAGAGGGAAAAGAGAACAGTTGCTGAGATATATTTTTAGTGAGTAAATAACAAGATGAACAATCATTTTGTGCTGGGGGAAAGGGGACAATTAGATGTAGGTGTGAGTGACAGCAATCCTCTGTGACTCCTTATTCATTGTATAGTTGCGTCGATATGTAATGACTTATTTTTCTTTCCAATTAATAGACTTTCCAGCTGATTCCATTTTTCTGGTTATGGTACCAAAGCCGTGAGTGTCTTATAAATATATACAATATGTGTGCATGTACACAGGTAGGGTGTATTTTAGAAGTTATGTTGCTGAATCAAAAGCTTTCTACATTATTGAATGATATGTCCAAATTAGCAAGAAATTTACACCAAAACTGCACTTTTAAGAAAATGGGTGCCTCTCTTCCAATATCCTCATCAAAACCATGTTTTAATAGGAGTAATCATGCTCCTGTTATTTTACACCAACATTATCCCATGGAGTAGTATTTACTTGGATGTCCTGGAGATAGAGCCACTTATGCAAATTCTTGTGGCCTTAATATTCACTTGAGATTATCTACAGTTACCTGCAAATATTTGGCTACAAATGAGACCAGATAATCTGCCCTCAGTTACAAGTGTTTGAAGGATCAAAAGATTTGCTTTTTATTCAAGATCTAAGTCTCAAAATTGATCACTGTTATTTTAGATATATTTATTTTAGATTTATTTATATTAAATATATCTAAAATATATTGATCACTGCTATTTTAGATATATTTATATTTAGCTTCTTAACTCTTGAGAAAATTAAGTGTATACCCCCCATGTCTAGGCTGCTGAAGTGTGCAGGCCAGGATGTAATTTCATGTGTGGAAACTGTAAACATATATTATTACTCCTTATTAAGCTTGTTAACTGTTGTGCAGTTGATTCTCTTGGGATCTCATTATGCCAGCCTATCTTTTGAAAGTACCTTCTGTATTAGTGCCTTTAATTTTCACACCTGAATTTACATGTCTTTTCCAAGTCACTATTTGTAGGCTTAGGATTCTCCATTAGTAACACAAAACTGATTTATATTTTCTATTTACTTATTTCAAAACCTAACTAAATTTAAATCCTACCTTTAATAAGCACACATTTTCATAGTGTGTACTTCTACCAACTTCTGTTTTGCCTTACAATGCTGTTTTATTTTACCTTAAAACAAATATGTAAGTATATTTATAATAAAGAAATATATATTTTAAGCAGATAGTAAACTCATACCTCAAATATACATTTTCAAATGTATGCATATATGTATATAACTATCTCAGCTTGTCAAATGGAAGAAAGTAGGAAAACATAAGAATGTTAGGATGAATATACTTAATTCATCGCATTGTTAAATACATTTTAACAATGAAAATGTTAAAATCGCATTGTTAAATACTAAGTTTTTAGTATTTAAACTAAATACTAGATGAAATGAAAATCATCGCATTGTTAAATACTAAGTAATGAACTTATATGAAATAAGTAACCCACAATGTCGTATACTAATATTTCACAATTTCTTTAATTTGGAATATTTATATTTAACATATTGATTACTAAGGTAATTTTGGCACCAGTAAAAGGTCATTTTCAATTCAGTAGTTGCTTAATTTGCCTAATAAAAGCAATATGTTTCATATAAAGTATTTCAAATAAATGAAATTTATAATGTTTAATAAAATGGCTAATTTACTTAATTGAAATAATCCTTACCACAGCAGTAATAAGGCGATATAGATGATTAATTGATTTGATTAATTAATACATATTAATTATGTGAACCGTATAATACAGATGAAATAGGATGGCACCAATAAGACCTATATCAGCTAAGATTACTAGAAAGAATATTGTTTATAATTCAGTTCTGAAATGAAAATTTGCCCCAAACGTCTAGGGCTGATGATGCGCCCATGACTTCATATTAATTCATTTATGGAATCTTATGCCATGTATTTTTACTTATGCATACTTAAACTTTGTTGGTCTTTGCTAATCTAATGCTTTCAGGGGAACACAATACAGAAACAGATAATACATCTTTTAATTTTGAGAATTAGATCTTGAATAAAAAGCAAATCTTTTGATCCTTCAAACACTTGTGACTGAGGGCAGATTATCTGGTCTCATTTGCAGTCAAATATTTGCAGGTAACTGTAGATAATCTCAACTGAATATAAAGGCCACAAGAATTTGCATAAGTGGCTCTATCTCCAGGACATCCAAGTAAATACTACTCCATGGGATAATGTTGGTATAAAATAATAGCATGATTATGCACAATGTGACTCTGCAGGGCTCCCCAAACTCAAATTAGCTTAGAGATGGAAAGTAAAACGTGAACGGAGTGGGACTTCCCACTGCATCTTCCTTCCAAGCTGGGTGCTGTGGAACCGAAGCATTGGTCCATTGCCACCTGCAGCAGTTAACATTCAGCATCCTAAGGATGGGTGGAGTTTATCCACCAACTTCAACTATATTGATAATTAAGCTGCATGCTCCAGTGAGAAAGGGATGATGCAGGAGAGTCCAGGGACTGGAGATGTGGTGCTGCCTCAGACACCACCTCTGTGAGCACTTAGGAAAGCTCCAGGTCTCTAAAACCTTAAAGAACGGCACTCTACAAACAAGACTGCTTGGTTGAGATTATTTCGGGACTTTCTTGCAGATCTGTCTCAATGTTTATGAATTTTTTAAGAAGTCAGCAATATCGAAATCAACAACCACACTCAGTTATTTTTTTTTCCATTTTTTTATTATGCTTTAAGTTCTAGGGTACATGTGCATAACGTGCAGGTTTGTTACATATGTATACTTGTGCCATGTTGGTCAGCAGAGTGTACTAGAAAGAGCAGGAATTTGGAAGCCAGACAAGCTGAGTGTGAATATTGGCTGTTCCTTAATAGCTAAGAGGCTTGGAACTATTCCGTGCCACCTTTTAAATGCAGAACAGATCACTTCATTGGGTTTCTGTGAACATTTATGAGAAAATATATGGAAAACACTTAGATAATCAGTTTAAGTAAGTTAATGTCCAAACCTGACAGCCACCTTCTCAGGTGAGGTCGCTTGAATTCTATGCCAAGGAAGCAGGTGAATGAGGGGCAGACCTGCACCGTTTTTACAGACAAGCCCATCAACCAATCATGGCCCATGATGGTCCCATAGAGACAGAACTCAAAGATCTCTCTCTTCACACCACAAATATGGAACTCATGGATGGTCTAAGCAAGTATATAAGATAGTAGAATCTTACTCTATGCTAAAAGTCTTATAAATATTAAGTAAAAATGTAAGAACTCCTTTGTGTGACTCTGGGATCCGGAAAGGCTGGGTGAACAGAGGCTGATAGAATATGAAATAAAAACATTTTTTACCCTGATAGCCTGCTCAAGAGATCTGCAGAAACTGTAATATAAATGTGAAACAAATTAGAAAAATACATATGTGGATATGTCATAAAATCTTGAGAGGAAACTTTTCATGTAATTTACTTTTGGTGAATGTTTGATTTTATGGATAATCATGACTAGAAAATGTGGCTCACTTTTCTAGTCATGATTATACTACGCTATTCACATACAAGGATTTAGAAATACCTTAAGATGTATTTCCTTTTTAAAACAAGCTTAGATTTTTTCTCTCAAACTAAATCATACTTCAGTTACTTAAAAGAAAGTTTAATTTTCCCTACTGCCTAATTTCAGAAACAGTTCTTCAGTTTGATATCTTGGTCAGCCATTGATTTGATTTGTTGAGACAGCAAACTTTTGCTTTGTTTTGTTGGATTGGATTTGTCATTCCTAAAATAAAATGCCCCTAAAAGAATTATTCTGGGTAGCAACTCTTGGATTCATTTTTCTATAATTGGTTCTTCCATAGCATGTCCCATTAAATTACCTTGAGGAAAAAGCACTGAGTCTCATTCTCAGGGATAGAGAGAATCAGGACAGTCCTAGAAAGCTGAACAAGAAATTAAAGTTGCAGCACTGCACACCATAGGTAAGATTTGGAAGAAACCTAAGTGTCCATCAGCATATGAATGGATAAAGAAAATGTGGTACTTACGCACAATGGAGTACTACTATTCAGCCATAGAAAGTATGAGGTTCAGTCATTTGCAACAACATGGCTAGAACTGGAGATCATTGTTAAGTGTAATAAGGCAGGCACTGAAAGACAAACATCACATGACCTCACTTATTTGTGGGAGCTAAAAATCAAAACAATTAAACTAATGGATACAAGGAGTATAATAGTTATCAGAAGCTGTGTATGGTAGTAGGAGTATAGGAAGGAGATGGGGATTGTTAATGGATTTAAAATAATGGAAAAATGAATAAGACCTATTTGATTGCACAACAAGGTGGATATAGTAAACAACTGTGAAGTTTAAAATAACTTACAGTGAAATTGGATTGTTTGTTACTCAAAGAATAAATGAGAGGAGAGAGATTCCTCACCCTGACGTGATTATTATGCATTGCACGCCTGAATCAAAACATGCCATGTACCCCACAAATATACACACGTACTCTGTACACACAAAAATTAAAATAGACTCAAGCAGCACATGTTTGGAGTATAAATCAGGCAATTAATCTCCGCAAGAAGGAGAGATTGACAGTATCGTTTTATAGGGACAAAAACAAGATGAAAAAACCACAATGCAAGGTGGATATTACAAATATTTTTATTTAAATATGAATAATTTTGTCCTACAGTAAGTTAATATGAGGCATAAGAAGCCTACAGCCAGTGTCTGTAAGATGAGACACTGAAATCTAATTCTCTCAAGATCTATGACTTCTATTTTTTATCCCGAAATGAAGAATATATTTAGCTCATTTGGACATGTTGGTTTTATTCTTGAAACTTGGAATTATAAGATCCGTGAATGATCTTGATTGGATCTTATATTTTAACAAGCTGCTGCATGTGAAGTTAATTCAATATGTTTGTGACAGAAAAAAAAAAAAAGGTAGATGGTGATGTGTGAATGTAAAGGCTAAGAATGTAGATTTTGGTTAAAATTCTAATTATTTTCCATCGAATCTACATTTGACACACACTGTCCTCTCAGGGTCATACAGTCCTCACCCTCGTGTGATGAGCTGTGGAGTCGCACACTCTGCCCTGAAGGTGTTTGGGACACGATCTGTCTTATATTGTCTTATTTAGCTGTCAAAGGTGTAGTACTTTTTATTGTAGCCACATGGCCAAGACAGCTCTCCAGGCAGCCACAGCCCCACACACAGGCACCTCCACTTGCCTGTCAGTAACACCTGGGGTGACCTCACAGGAAATCACGATCCCCCACGGAGTCAGTAGGCCAGCTTCCGCCACTCACAAGTGTGCCCTAAAGAGCAGATTCCATGATTTCCGGAAGGGAGCATGACCGCTCTAGGAAAATGTTTTGAATGTTGAAGGAGGCAGGCAGTAAGGGTTCAGTTCGCCTGGACAAATCGTACCGTAACAGGGCTGTCAAAGATTTTCTGTGGAAACCGGTGATAAGTTTAACAAAACTAGACACACTCCAGGCCTGCATGGTGACTTCTTTGGAGGGATACCACCCTGCAGGAATTGAGTTTTGTCCTAACAATTAAAAAGGCCTCAAAACTCCATAATCCTGCATTTTACCTGTGTCAGATTTGGCCATGGGACAACCATTTGTGAACCATAGATGGATTAAGAAGGTACTTATAAAACATACATTTTTTTCAAGGTTTGTTTTTCCAAAGATCAGATTGGCTGATGTACTTGTGTATCAATTTATATCCTCTATTGAAATTGTTACATTTATAAAAATAATATATTACTGATACTTTAAAATAGTTTAACCTTATTTCTAGCATCTACTGGTAATGGCTTATATTTCTATTACGCTGGTATATTACATAGAAACTATGTTAGACATTTATTCAACAGTATTGGCTTCTTAAATGTCTCCAAGAGTAGATAAAAGTGAAAATATGAATTAGATTGTATCAATTTTCTATAGGAAATAATTGGTTTTAACATCTGTTGTCACTTTTTGTCATGCAGAGTCATGTGATGACAAAACCCAGCATTTTCTTGAGGAAAAAGATGTAGTTCGTTCCTACAGTTGTCCAGGAGACAGCTATGGGATGGCTGAGCCCTGGTGAAGCAGGATTTGATGGGCGGCGCAGGGTCTGGAGTGAGGAAAGTGTATATTTGACATTCAGTCTAAGAACTGAGTCCCAAAATCACCGGCTGAGCCCTGTCAGGAGCATGAAAACATTTGTGACTCTTCATTCCTATCCAATCAAAAGACAAGTAAATCAGGTTAGCGATACGTCTTCCCAATTGTTAGTCCATCTTTAATTAGGTGGAAATTTGGGAGTGGCTTCAGTGACTACAACGTGAGCTTCCTCCTCCTCTATTCTGTTTTAGTCAATGTTTGACTCTTAAGTGCATCATCACACAATTTTACTGGGTTTTCTTTTTATTGTTTCTTTCCTTCTGTTAGTGTGGGGACTTCATAGTATGGGTCACACGGCATAGGGCTGAGTTCAAAAACTGGCTTGTGTTGCCAGACATTCAGATTTGGTGTTCTTAGATGCAGTTAGTTAGTTAGAGACGGTCTTACACGGTTGCCCAGGCTGGAGTGCGATGGTGCGATCTCACCTTACTGCAACCTCCATTTCCAAGGTTCAAGCAATTCTCCTGCTTCAGCCTCCTGAGTAGTTTTTACAGCCACACCTTATGGGATTAGCTGGGATTACAGGTGCACACAACCATGCCTGAATAATTTTTGTGTTTTTAGTAGAGACAGGTTTTCACCATGTTGGCCAAGCTGGTCTCAAACTCCTGACCTCAAGTGATCTGCCCTTCTCAGCTTCCCAAAGTGCTGGGATCACAGTGCCCAGCCCTTAGATCCAGATATTTAAAATTCCTTGTCTTTACTTTGAAAAGAATTGAAGTTGTTAATCCTGAGGCTGAAGAGAAAATCACTACCTGGAACCTGCAGTGAATAAATTCCACAAGTTTCCCCCTTTTTTGCTGTTTTCCTATCCTGACTTTCGTAGGATTCTCAAAGAAATGGGGCTTTACATTTCAGTCTGTTTTCCCTTTTTCCCAGATCCGTTAAAATGATCTTGCAAAGGACAGAGGTAAATGTACGCAAATTGTAAACTCCATCTATAAATTCATAAAGGTTTAGGGAAGTAAACGGTCTTTTTCAATCAAAAGATGGGAATTTTACATATTCACATGACAGGTGCGTGACTGCAAATGGGAACGTTTTAGCTCTTTCAGACAAGGGGAGATTTGAGCATAAAGAAAATTGGCTTTATCAAATTTGCCATTTCCCATTTTAAGGGCGCTTTTCATATCTGTTGGAGTACTTGTCTGTTCCCACAGAGGTGGTTCTTGCCGGCAGGGGGATCTGGGGTTGCCCTGGGAATGAGGGAGCCATTTGGCTGGGCTTGCAGACAGCCAGTGCGTTGACCTCGCAGGGAATTGCCTTTAATGTGCCCCTATTCCTGGTTCAAAGGTTGATTCTTTTAGTGTTAACGTATGTAATGATTTCATTTCCACAATATTTTGAGTTGTATACAACAGCAGTCCCCAACCTTTCTGGTGTCAGGGGCCAGTTTTGTGGAAGACAATTTTCCATGGACAAGGGGTGGGAGGAAGTGGTTTTGGGGTCATTCAAATGTAGACCATTTATGATGCACTTTATTTCTATTATTATATTGTAATATACAATGAAATGGTTACACAATTCACCATAATGTAGAATCGGTGGGAGCTCTGAGCTTGTTTTTCTGCAACTGGTCAGTCCCATCTGAGGGTGATGGGAGACAGTGACAGATCATCAGATATTGGATTGTCATAACGAGTGTGGAACCTAGATCCCTCATATAGGTAGTTCACAACAGTGTTTATGCTCCTGTGTGAATCGAATGCCTCTACTGACCTGACAGGAGGTGGAGCTCAGATGGTAACGTGAGCCATGGGGAGCAGCTGTAAAAACAACACAGCATCTCTGGCTTCTGCTGCTCACCCCTCGACGGGCAGCTCCATTCCGTGGCTCGGCGTTGGAGACCCTTGGTATCCAACAAAGTGCTAAAGAAATCTAAAGTGTTGGCTGGTCTCTCATCAATAGCCGAAATTACTGCTTGGCTTCATGTATTTTTTTTTTTTTCCTCTATGGCCCTGGTTTGAAATCTCCTGTGGGCTTCCACAAGTTAAAAGCACAGGCTCTGGAGAGAGACAGCAGGGTTTGAATCTTGCCTCTAGTGCTCTCCACCTGCATGGTGCTAGGGACGTTATTAAGGATCTCTGAGGCTTCATTTCCTCCCCTGGAAAAGGAGTGAGCTTTACTGCCTGTCTTTAAGTCATAAGGTTTATTTTATGGATGTTATGAGAATATGGCTTTTCACACTCAGAGCATTGACCAGCAGTTAGTAGACACTCCAGGGGAGTAGCTGATGCTTGAGTTTTTGTTGCGTTAGTCCATTTCTTTTCACCAAGCCCCGGATCTAGGAAATCTACACAACGTGAAAACTGCCTTGCTGTAGGATAATCACTAAGTTCATAGCCAGGAAAGAGGATTCTATAAGCAGTCCTTTCAATAAGTTACTTAAGCCACCTGGGCTCTGGGCTCTTGCCTGACAAATCACTACAACTGGAAAACAGTTAAGTTCCTGTGTGAGTTTACTGTTTTCTCATAACCCATTTGACAAAATTTTTAATTTCAGATTTTACTTTTTCAAACTTCCCAATATAATTGCCAATCATGTTTTTGTAATCCATGTATGCTTTAGCAAGGATTTATTTTATATAATCACCTTTTTTTTTAGCTCAATAGCCAATATTTCAGTATTCTGATCCTGTCTCTCTCTTTTAGTCGGTGAGCGCTACTGAAGCTCTTTACACATGTTTGCAGGCCTTTTGAGAATACATCGACAAATATAATGAAGTGCATAAATGTAGATTATTGCTGTGTCTTTTAAAACAATACTGCGTTTATTTGAAGTAATTCCTATTTACCCAATTGTTACATATTCAAATATTTTATTAGTGTATATGATAAATTTTATTCCACCAAGAAAATAGCAGGCCCACATTTCCTAGTACCTGCTCTTGCATGTGTATGTTACCAACTTATTAAGCATTTACTACATTTCTAATACATGCCAGGTTACCGAAGAAGTTTGGTTTCAAAATTGTTACAACAATTGATTCCATTGTCTTAATTCTATTGTCAGGATTTAGGATTCTTTTGTTTCATTTCTCTATCTTTTCCTCCTTTTTAGTTAGCCTCTGTTTTTTTTTTTTTTTTTTTTTTTTTTTTGCCAGACAAGTGATAGCTTCAGAGCAAAGTTTTGAAATGGAGCTGGGGCTGGTGTGGATTATCAGGGCCAGGTGTTGTAAAGTGTAATTGAGTAGCAATCGGTCTCTACTGGGTCTCTCTCCTTTCTTCTCTCTGTCCTCCTCTTGTGTGTGCTCGCTGACTCGCTCACCTTGTTTCTACTTCAATCTGAGTTTATGCGTACTGTTCTAAGTGCAATGAATTCCTCCCAACTACGGGTTTCGATTTTATAGACTTAGGTTCACCATTAAGAAAATCGCAATGTAAAAATATATTTTGTGAGATATGATGAAATAAATTTGCATATTAACATCTTCGAGCCATTTCAGTATGTTTTTTAATGTTGAGATAGTGAAAACAGACCTGGAATAAACTCTAGGGGTCGCTACCTACTCCCCTCCCTTGCCTATGAGCAAATCAGAGCCTTACCTCTTTTTCCACAGCCATGTGGTCTGTTTAAGATTAAATATATTAATACTAATGATCAGAGGAGAAAATAAAATGGAAACTCAATGAGTTATTCTGAAGAAGCACAGGTCTTATCCAAAGTCTTTCCATAGAAAAGTGGCATATCTGAGAGAGAAAAGATTGAAAAGCATCTTGACATAAAAATTTTACGAATGAATTTTGCACTCTTGAGATAATTTATGGATCCTCGTTCAGGAGAAGCCGGTGCTGATCACACAGAAGGCATAAGAGTGGAGGGGAAAACACTGGAGGTAAAGTATTGACAATGACAATTGAAAGGAAAACCGCTGTTACTGTTTTAATGTCATTTATAAATAGTTTTATTGTCTTAAAGATACGTCATGTGGATGCTATTTCATGCTTGGGGGCAAAATCTGTTTAGATTTTTGTTTCCAATAGTCTATTACAGACACTGTAATTATAAAATAACTTGCCGAAAATAATTTGGTGCGTTGATTAAAAAAAAAAAAAAAAAGGATCAGTGGAATTATTTCTTGACAAACTTGTGTAGAATGCAATTTGGAGAAAATTTATTTTCTTCCCCAAAGGAACTTTTATTAGAGGGTAGTGTTTAGCAGAGAGTGAAATTTCTTAGAAGGAAATTTCTATTTAGTGCAAACTATGATATACCATGTAGATTAAATCACCATAACCAGATGAAATTCCTCTCAGGGTCCCGGGAGAAGGTAGACTATGTTATAACCATGAGGTAAACAATGATATATTTGAATAAACTGATAAGCCTTTAATGATGTAAGCCTCTTAGGAAGGAAAACTATCAGTTAAAGCAATATGCAGTGGTTTAATTGTATTATTTTTTCAGCACCGAAACGTAAGATGTGATTTTAGAAAATTTCTTCTCCAAGCTGGTCTTCATGGCCTGAGAAACCTGGGGCCAAACTCCTGAGATAAAAGTGGCCCCTCGCTTAGGAAAGCACACAGAGGATAGCTTCTGACACAGATTTGCTTTGTGGAATCCGCACAGTTAGCTTTATTTATAAACCTCACTTCTGAGATTTAAACGTGAATTTTTTGTTTCTGCATTTATACTTCCTGGTTCATCCTGAAAACCCAGGCAGTCGATTTCCGTTCAGTGGGAGGGCAGTTAAGGAGACCTCATCTTCCAGCGCAGCTTCGAATGGATTCTCCCCTTGGCCTCTCCTCTTTTTCATTCCCTGATGGGTGACCACTGATTCCATCCCCAAGTCTTGGCCGAAAACGTAGGAGAGGATTCCCTCATTCCATAGAACTTCACTGAATGGGCGTGGAGTTCTTTCCGAGCCAATGAGATCCTGGCTCTGCTGGGAGGGGATTGCTGGGATATTTCAACAAATATGGCTGGAGCACTTCCATGCTCCAGGCATTCTAGAATCTCAGCATACGGCTGTGGGTTACAGGGGACCCACTTCTGCCCTCATGGAGCTCCTGTTCCTTTGGGATATTGGGGTCCAACTCTTGGGGTACCCAGCATGAAGGGCCCTCCTCTGTGCATTCGTTCCTCTCTCTGGTCTAGCCTCTAAACTTTCACTTTCTTTGCCTCCTAAATCAGTATGTACCAAGTCCTTCTGTAATGAGTCTTATGCTTTTGCAATTTTCTGGTCCAGCTTGAATTTTACAAATTGTATGAGCTAATCTCTCTGTTTCCCTAATGACAGAAGGAATTGCTGAAGAACCAAACCGAGCCACTGTTTACAAAACATTTTGGTATGAAAGGACAATGCTTTTTCTTTGTCCAATATATTTTGTATATGTAGATGTGTGTCTATAAAATATGTGTGTATATCTATATACACATATACACATGTAAAGCTCTTGAAGAGCAATGAAACCAAAATTATAAGAAATTAGAGTATTCTCTTCAACAAGAAGTGGTAGGACTATTGAAATCTCGTGTTTTTAAAATATAACCACTCGTGAAGACAGGCATGATCCTTTTCGAATTCTATCCAATTATATATATATGTGTGTGTGTGTGTGTGTATCAGTCTTCATAGAAAAAAAAAACTTGCCAGTAGTAATCATTTTGTGATGTACAGATACAGTGAGACATTGTGTTGTACACTGTAAATATGTACAACTCATTAAAAAATACATAAAATAAGGCCGGGCGCAGTGGCTCATGCCTGTATTCCTAGCACTTTGGGAGGATGAGGCAGGTGGATCACCTGAAGTCAGGAGTTTGATACCAGCCTGGCCAAATGGTGAATGAAACCCCGTCTGTACTAAAAATACAAAAATTAGCTGGCCGTGGTGGTGGTGTATGTAGTCCCAGCTACTCAGGAGGCTGAGGCAGGAGAATCCTTGAACCTGGTAGGTGGAGGTTGCAGTGAGCCGAGATCAGGCCACTGCACTCTAGCCTGGGCGACAGAGCTAGACTCCATCTCAAAAAAATAAATAAAAAATACATAAAATAACCAAATTTTAAATGAATCCTGGATTATTAATATATCGTTATCAATTATTTTAATAAGCCCTAAAAGTTCTATAGTTTTTGTATTTCCTAAAGGAACTCGAACACATCGAGTATTACTGAAAGTGTCATGAGGAAAGTTGCAAGTTTATTATTGGAAAATACATCTTTATATATTTCTGTGTCTATACTTACTCTGTCATGTAGAGAAATATACACATATGCCAGGCATGCAGACTTTTTACTCAAGAAATTAATGTGAAAAGCCATTTCCATACTGCACTAGCAAATCATTTTAGGTATTCCTATTGAACGACTGCTTACAAGGAAGATAACAAGCTACCTAGACTTACTTTTAATCTGTAGTAGGCATCAGATGATAAAGATGTTGCGACTCCTTAGATGTGAGGTAGCTGTCTTGCTACAAGCAGTGCTGATTTTGTTTGTATCAGGTTCATGCTCTCCTGGTTGTCGTGTGTTCAGAACATGTGGTTTAGTGGATGCCGTACGAGTGAACATGGATTTGCTTTTTCTTTTAAGTGAAGCCAGACTCAAATAGATGTGATGGGTGCTTTGGAGAGGAGGAAAACAGGCATCAGAGACAGATCACATTCACTCTTGACATTGTCTGATACAAAAACAAGACATTTAGCCTTAATGTCTTAACAATAGCAATGAAAAGCTTCAAGTATAGTAGCTAGTTGGAATATCTTTACTACTGGGCCAATCAAATGTCACAGCGAGGAGTCAGAAAAACCTTTGAAACTCTAACTTTAAAGTGCCTTAAATAAAGGGCAGTCTGTGCCCTAGAGACATTATATTAAGTAGCGATCCCTGAGTTTAAAATTCAACAAGGTTTTAAGAAAAAGAATTATACAATAGCTTAAACATGCATATATTTGTATGGGTTATACATTGTGATAAAAATCTGTAATTGAAGTTTATATTGAGAGATTTATATACTTTATTAATGGTTTCCAATTAGTGATATGCTGAAGAGAACAGAAAAATAAATGTAATAGGTACTATTTTCTGAGGTCAAAGGTATAAAAATAATTTAATTATTACATGGAGTTTACAATAATTTTTACTTTGGGTCTCTCTCCAAATGATGGCAGAAATTTTAGTCTGGTAAAATGTATATATACTCATGTGATTGACTGTGTGTATGTGAGTGTGTGTGTGTGTGTGTATGTATGTATTTGATTCAGTCTCTTCTGAACCTTGCCTGCTTGATTCCATCTTCCCTGGTTAGTATCTAAGTCCAAGAGAGTTATATGACCCCAAGGTACTGGGGGTTGAGAAAGTGCCTGGTTCCAGATCACCCTCTGCCGTGTCCTGATGCAATTTGACATGTAACTCATTGCATCCGGTATTTTGTCACCAGCACCAAGACCTGCTCACCAAGGCCACATAACTCAAGTGATCTCTTATACTGAGGACCATGCAGGGCACCATGTGTGCCTCTCTTGGGCTCAGGAATTGTTAGATGGTCCCTGCACATCCATCTGGACTTCTCCATTGTGTCGATTCTGTCCTCACCACCTCTACCTGGTAGGAGAGGCTTTCCATAAGGATGGTGACTTCCAAGGAGCCACAGCCACCTGTGCTCTTAGATCTCCCAAGCTCTCTGGGGCTGTTCTATCCACAACGGTTCTTGCGGGGATATGATCACTGATCACTTCTTGCTGTCCAAATTGTCGCCATCCCTAGACCAGGCAAACCTTATTGAGTGACCAAATATTTCTAATCATAATTTCTCTTCTATACAAAATAAAAACCTGGAACACCTGACGTCTGGTACTAATACACCTTCCCACTTCTAAATTCTGCTATAATATAGTGCATAATACAGTATACTATGTATTATGTAATATATGCTATATTACTATATTATATAATAAAATCATATTTTTATTGTATGGTAATACAAAATATTACTATATTACTATATTGTATAATAAAGTATATAGTTTACAGTAATATAAAATATTACTATATTGTATAATAAAATATAAAATATGAATAAAATTACTATTACTATATTATATAGTAAACAATATATAGTATACTATACATACTGTGTATAAATACTACACTATAGTATAGTAAATGTACTATACAGTATAAAATACTAT